>NC_138773.1:318249450-318381950 GCF_965119305.1 Pelophylax lessonae
AAGTAAAGGAAAAGAAAGGGAGAGGTAGGAGAGAGGAGAAGTAAATGAAAAGGAGAGGAGAGTAAAGGAGAAGGAGAGTGGATGGAATAGAGAGGAGAGAAGAGTAAAGGAAAATGAGAGGAAAGTAAAGGAGATGAGAGTAAAGGAAAAGGAGAGTGGAGAAAATAGAGAGGAGAGAAGAGTTAAGGAAAAGGAGAGGAGAGTAAATGAAAAGGAGAGGAGAGTAAAAGAAAAAGGAGAGTGGAGGAAGGAGAGAGGAGAGAAGAGTAAAGGAAAAGGAGAGAAGAGGAAAGGAAACAGAGAGGGGGTAAAGAAAAAGGAGAGAAGAGGAAAGAGAGAAGCTTAAAGGAAAAGAAGAGGAAAGAAGTGAAAAGGAAAAGAATACTAGAGGAGAGAGAGGAGAGAGCGAAGAGAGAAAAGTAAAGGAAAAGGAAAAGGAGAGGAGAAGATAGGAGAGAAAAGAGAGAGGACAGAAGACTAAAGGAAACAGAGAAGGGATGAGAGGAGAGAAAAGGAGAGGTTGAGGATAGGAGAGGTTGAGGATAAGAGAGGTTGAGGAGAGGAAAGTAAAGGAAAAGGAAGGGAGAGGATGGAGAGAGGAGAGAAATTTAAAAGAAAAGGAGGAAGGAGAGAAGAGTAAAGCAAAAGGAGAGAAGAGGAAATGGCAAGGGGGGTAAGTAAAAAAGAGAGAAGAGTAACGGAAAAGGAGAGCAGAGAAGTGAAAAGGAGAAGAGGAGAGTAAAGGAAAAGAATAGGAGAGGAGAGAGCGAAGAGGAGAGAAGAGAAGAGAAGAGAAGAGAAGAGAAGAGAAGAGAAGAGAAGAGAAAGAAGAGAAGAGAAGAGAAGAGAAGAGAAGAGAAGAGAAGAGAAGAGAAGAGAAGAGAAGAGAGATAAGTAAAGGAAAAGGAGAAGATATGAGACTAAAGGAGGCAAGAGGAGAGTAAAGGAAAAGAATAGGAGAGGAGAGAAGAGAAGAGAAGAGAAGAGAAGAGAAGAGAAGAGAAGAGAAGAGAAGAGAAGAGAAGAGAAGAGAAGAGAAGAGAAGAGAAGAGAAGAGAAGAGAAGAGAAGAGAAGAGAAGAGAAGAGAAGAGAAGAGAAGAGAAGAGAAGAGAAGAGAAGAGAAGAGAAGAGAAGAGAAGAGGAGAGAAGAGAAGAGAGAAAAGTAAAGGAAAAGGAGAAGATATGAGACTAAAGGAGGCAAGAGGAGAATAAAGGAAACGAGTAGGAGAGAGAGAAGAGGAGAGGAGAGGAGAGGAGAGGAGAGGAGAGGAGAGAAGAGGAGAGAAGAGAGAAAAGTAAAGGAAAAGGAGAAGATATGAGACTAAAGGAGGCAAGAGGAGGGTAAATGAAAATACGAGGAGAGTAAAGGAAAAGAAAAGGAGAAAGGTAGAAAGCAAAGGAAGATGGATCTGCTTGGATCCTGGAGGTGACTACATTAATGATTCCTCTGACATGTTATTAAACATTTCCGAGTTTTGTACTCATTTTCCACTATTACTATTAAAAGTGGAGTCACTTTTCTCCGCCATCCCCTGATCTCAGCATTTTCCATGGCACATAAACCACTTATTCTGAATATACAGCGCCATTTATCTACAGCGCCATACTCCGAGGTATTGGCTGTAATCATTCTCATTGCTACAATAGAAATGGAAATATTCCTCCACTAAAGACTCTATGAAATGGTTAAGCTTGGCTCATTATCGCAGACCTATAAAAGTCTAAATTGTGATATCATCTGGCCTGTAAAGCTGCCTGACCTTTTCCCGCACAGCAAACATTGATTTAAGGTTATAACCGTTAACAGCCGGCTTACAATTCCGCCATTAATGGAGCCATACAGACATGGCTCAACTCTTCTATTGCTCAGAATATCAGAATTAGATAACACAATCTGCTTCCATTGAGTATAATGTTCATTCCTGCATTTAACACTAAAGAGAAAAACGAATATTTCAGTAGAGATGGGCTGGGGCGTGTTCGGGATCCAAATGCCCGATCCCGCCAGAAAACCGACACTGCACACCGCTAATCACAGGAATTGAGACATTTCACGATGTGGGCAGACCGGGAAATGTCTCACTGCCTGTGATTAGCCGTGTGCAGTGTCGGTTTTCTGGTGGGTGGGATCCTGAACACGCCCGAGCCCATTCCTATTTTTTGGTTTCAGGACATGTATGTGGGCTAAAAATGTTTCCGAACTCCACCCATCCACCACACCCATTAGAAGCAGGACTCTGCTATAACTTAATGATTTGTTTGCAGTATACAGCACGAGGACTGAGGAGACTCCATGGTGGGGATGGGCAGCAGGCAAAGCCAGGAGGTCAAGAGGGGAATCTCACTTTTGAATTCCTTGGGAAAGGGTAAAGTGAACCTTTCAAAACAGAAATAGGAGAGCTGCCACTGATGAGTGTAAAGCTCACCCCTGAAAGGGATGCTAATTTGTTCCAGAATCCTCCCCCACTAGCCAGGCACACCGCAGCATTCATTCTTCTGGCTCAATAGTTTAGGGTAGCCTTTCTCAACCTTTTCAACACAGAGGGACCCTTAAAAATACATTTCTGCTCTCAGGGAACCCCTGATAAAAATTAAAGAAGAGATATGTAGTCCCATCGCCTAGTACCTAGTGCTAGTGGCCATCATCCTGGTGAGTGAAGACAAGGAGGGTACCCCCAATCATTTGGGACTGTGAATGCCACTAGACACAAAAAATACAAAGAAGTAAAATAATCAAAACTTTATTTATACAAAAAAGAAAAGAACGATACCACAGGCTGCCATTTCCAGTACGGGATTACAGATATCTATACAGTACTCAGAAATACTCCATATACTGAATTGATACCTATATCCCATATTGCATGACCTCTAGCCATGCAATTATTCACCTATTACAGGTTTACAATACATTTTCATACACCTCTGTAAGGACTCCATTGGGACCGTCCCTATTGGATCATTTTTTGTGGATCATTGTGGCGCTCATGGGTTCTTGGCACGGACGCCATCTTTTACCTCTCCTTACACTTACTCTGTAAACCATGTGTATTGGAAATCAGGCATTCCTCCCTATCCGTATATTTACCGTTTTTAATTGACAGCTCATCCCTCTCTTTACGAAGACTTCCTATGGCACATCTCGTGTTCTGAACTCTGGTTGACCCCTGAAGAAGGGTATTTTACCCGAAACACATAGGGTCCTGTCCGTTCTCCTCACCATTTGTACCTGGGAGTCTTCTTGTTGAGGGTGATCTGTCTTTGCATGCAATTTTAACCTGCTTTGTATACCTAGTTGTACATTGGTTGTATTGACAACCTGTGGTATCGTTCTTTTCTTTTTTGTATAAATAAAGTTTTGATTATTTTACTTCTTTGTATTTTTCTCAGTGTCTAGTGGCATTCACAGTCCCAAACAATTGGGGGTACCCTCCTTGTCTGCTAAAAATTAAAAATCTACAAGTCATGACACATTAGTGTGACAGTCAGTGGGAAGAATGCTCCTTACTCTTCTCATCATTGGGAAGAATTACCCCCTTAACCACTTTACCACCGGAGGATTTTGCTGTCTTACGTCCAGGCCACTTTTTGCGATTTTTGACAATTGCGCGGTCATGCAACGCCGTACCCAAATGAAATGTACGTCCTTTTTTCCCCAAAAACAGAGCTTTCTTTTGGTGGTATTCGATCACCTGTGCAATTTTTACTTTTTGCGCTATAAACAAAAAAATAGCGAACATTTTGAAAAAATAACAATATTTTTCACATTTTTTTATATGAAATTCCCCCCCAAAAAAATGTAAAAAAATCAAAATTTTTTATCATTTTTGGCCAATTTGTTTTCTGCTACATATTTTTGGTAAAAAAATTGCAATAAGCGTATTTTGATTGGTTTGCGCAAAAGTTATCGCGTTTACTAACTAAGGGAAAGATTTATGTAATTTTTGGTGTTTTTTTTTTTTTAACGAGTAATGGCGGCGATCTGCGATTTTTTTTGCGGGACTGCGACATTGCGTCAGACAGATCGGACCCTTGACTGACATTTTTGACACTTTTGGGGGTACCAGTGACATTACTACAGTAATCAGTGCTATAAATATGCACTGTTACTGTAAAAATGGGAAGGGGTTAATTTTATTGGAGAGGGAGGGGTTAATGTATGCCTGGTGCTTACTAACATGTGTGGGGGGAGGTGACTGAGTGACACAGGGACAGATCGCAGGTTCAGCTATGCTGAACCCTGCAATCTGTCACTGTCTGTCACTTAGGAGTTTAAACTCCTGTTTTGTGTAAACAAAGCGGGCGGATCTCCAGACTCGATTCCCCGACGATCGGGGAAGAGCGGCGGTGTTCACCGCTGCTCCTCCCCTGGCCCGACTCCTGCTGTGACTGAAAACAGCGGGAGCGAGCCTCTGGCGGCGCACGTGCCGCCCACAAGGGGTGGAGTCCAGCGACGTAGGTCTACGACGCTGGACGATATCGAGCCACATTGCCGCAGTAGCAGCAATGTGAGCGGGGGTAAAGCGGTTAAAGATAGCTAAACAAAACAATGGTGTCATTGGGAACTTATCTGAGAGGCAGAAATTGCCCATTGCTCAAGGAACCCCTAGCAACCTCAGGAGGAACCCTAGGGTTCAGCGGAACCCTGGTTGAGAAACTCTGGTTTAGGGGTTGCCTTTTTCTATATTTATTGCTGAACAACTTGGATAGGGAGCTGTGAGTTACTCCAGAACGCTAAACAGTCAAGGAGGACACTCTGCACTCTACAGCTACTTCTTGGAACAGTCCCTTCAACCATAGCTCAGGGAATGGACAGCACTGGGACACCAAAAGCAATGTTCCAGGCCAGGCAAGCCTAGTATTAGTGTATGGGGGGGGCGGGTAACTTCTGCACAGTCACCCAGCACCCAGATCCTGCATTCAGATCAAGTCCTTGGATAATTAGATGCCTCCCTTCTGTGATAAGGATATGATTCCTTAGTGGACTCTCTAGACCGGATCCTGAGGAAATCCCCCTTCTTTAGCTTTAGAGGTTTTTAGTTAGTAGGCCCCCTCATCTTTAGCACGTACCCTAAATAACATCTGGTCAATCAGGGGTACTGCATGTAGGGCATCGCACGGAGCTTGGGATGTTTCCATTTTGAGATATACTGAGGATAACAGAATCTGTTGAAATGTATGTATATTAAGTTTGTATTGATGTTTTATAGATAAAAACAGAATCCTTATCATGCCAATCTGCCCCTGAAGAAGCTTTGTTTAGCGAAACATGTCGGGCAAGGACATGGGTGGCAGCACGAGCGGCCCCACCCAAGTATAGGAGGATCTAATATGTCAAATGTTTCGTCAATTGTCACTAACTATCCAATATATGTTTTTTCGTATGTTGAAATGTCTGTGTAAATCAAATGTTTTTAATTTGTAATATATAATAAAAAGTTAATTTTATATAAGAGCCGGTTCACACTGCCGCGACCTCTAAGTCGCTTCATAAGGGGCGACTTGTTAGCACAACTTTTAGTGTGACTTTAGCGCGACTTTGCACGTATTCAGCGCGACTTGTATGATAGACGACTTTGTACGACTTTGTATTTGGCCAATTCGAATATGATGGTTCTGGGTAATGCTCAATCACACAAAAAAAGTTCTTAAAAATTGTCGCCCAAAAAATGCCCGATAAATGCCTGCAACAAAAACGCCCAGGTGGAGAGAAGCCCTATGCCTGTACTACTAAAAATTCTAAGAAAAATTATCTTTTTTTCTGGTTCTGGACATGCTACAGAGCTGAAACTTCACAGGTACACTTTTTAGACCCCCCAGGATACTAAATCCAAAAAAAGTCATGCCTGCCTCCAAAAATGCCCAATAAATGCCTGCAACAAAAACGCCCAGGTGGAGAGAAGCCCTATGCCTGTGCTACTAAAAATTCTAAGAAAAATTATCTTTTTTTTCTGGTTCTGGACATGCTACAGAGCTGAAACTTCACAGGTACACTTTTTAGACCCCCCAGACACTAAATCCAAAAAAAGTCATGCCTGCCTCCAAAAATGCCCAATAAATGCCTGCTACAAAAAACGCCCAGGTGGAGAGAAGCCCTATGCCTGTGCTACTAAAAATTCTAAGAAAAATTATCTTTTTTTCTGGTTCTGGACATGCTACAGAGCTGAAACTTCACAGGTACACTTTTTAGACCACCCAGGATACTAAATCCAAAAAAAGTCATGCCTGCCTCCAAAAATGCCCAATAAATGCCTGCAACAAAAACGCCAAGGTGGAGAGAAGCCCTATGCCTGTGCTACTAAAAATTCTAAGAAAAATTATCTTTTTTTCTGGTTCTGGACATGCTACAGAGCTGAAACTTCACAGGTACACTTTTTAGACCCCCCCAGACACTAAATCCAAAAAAAGTCATGCCTGCCTCCGAAAATGCCCGATAAATGCCTGCAACAAAAACGCCCAGGTGGAGAGGAGCCCTATGCATGTGCTACAAAAAATTCTAAGAAAAATTATCTTTTTTTCTGGTTCTGGACATGCTACAGAGCTGAAACTTCACAGGTACACTTTTTAGACCCCCCAGACACTAAATCCAAAAAAAGTCATGCCTGCCTCCAAAAATGCCCGATAAATGCCTGCAACAAAAACGTCCAGGTGGAGAGAAGCCCTATGCCTGTGCTACTAAAAATTCTAAGAAAAATTATCTTTTTTTCTGGTTCAGGACCATTTTAATGGAAAGTCGGATCACAAGTCGCTTCAAATAAGATAAGGAGGCGACTCCCATTGAAGTCTATGGGACAAGTTGGATACAAGTCACCTCAAAGTAGTACAGGACCCTTTTCTGAAGTCAGAGCACTCATTGATTAACATTGCTTTTGTTATGTCAAGCGACTTGGGGCGACTTGAGGGCACACAAGTCACCTCACAAGTCGCGGCAGTGTGAATGGGCTCTAAATGTTGTGTTGTTATATATCATGAGTACGATACCAAAAAAGTCCCCCCATAGTCCACATCTACCAATCCCCTACAGGGGTGTTTGGTAATACAAAAATAGCTGAAACCTCAATGAAGTATTCAACAGCCTTGAAGATGTATATCTTGTATTATATTAAGAACATTATATATTTATATATTAAAGCACGGTATATCTAGTAGTAGTTGGTCACATTCTACTGGACTTGTCCTGTAATGTTGAAGACGTTTCGTAACTTATCCAAGCCACTTCTTCAGCTCTAATAAATCCTTCTAGAATTTGTCAAGTCAAATGTTGATTGTCCAAGAACAGGGTGGGAGGTGTAGATTTCATAGAACCTCCCTGCTTTGGTTACATAATCCACATGTATTCCAGAACATAAAGCATGTTAGTGGTGTTCCCCTGAGACACAATGGGCCCCACTCTCAGAACCAGGACTTTAATGGAGTTCTTCTGTCGTAGAACGCGGTAGTGTTTCCCAATGTAAACGCGGCGAGGGGCTGGAGAGATGATTCTTCATCCTCTCAGATAAAATATTCTTTCTTTGACTCATCTATGGGCTCCTGCAGCGACGGGTCATTTTTCAGAGCGGCGTCGGCATCCTCCGCAAATTCAGTGCCTTTGGCCTCGTTGGTGAAATACGTCCCCTTGTTTCTGCATGTGTAACGGAGCGTCACGACCATCAGGATCACGAGGACCAGGATCACAAGGATGACCACACCTGAGAAGGGATGTAGATGGATCGGGTTTAAAGCTAAACTTCAGGCATACAGGTACTCTATATACTGTATATACTCTATATACTCTATATATACTGATAAACAGGTCTTTTTTCTCAGAGAATAGGTGCAGGCACTCCCCTCCTCCAAGTCACCCCTTGTCTCCATTCCCTACCCACCTATAAGCGCCGTCTCTTGGTTCCACCTCCTAACCTTCTCCCAATACCACTCTTTATAGAGAAAACAGAACCAATTATTATTCTGTGGCGCTAACTAATTTGTATGGAATTTGTTAAGGATAATATAAAAAGCAGTTCCCCTGAAGCCAGCAACAATAGATCCCTCAGGTAACAATAGACCCCTAGCAACAAAATATCCCCTCAGCAACAATAGACCCTCTGCAACAAAATACTCCCTAACAACAGATCTAGTCCAGGAACAATAGAACCCTACCAGCAGCAATAGATCTCCCAACAGCCAGCATTAATAGACCCTCCAGCAGCCATGAACAATAGACCCCTACCAACAGGGCCGGTGCTTCCACTAGGCAAACTAGGCAGCAGCCTAGGGCGCATTGCCACCTAGGGGGGCAGCCACGTGTCAGCACTCACTCTCCGTCGTTGTGAGCTGAGGAAAGGGGCGGCAGTGGGGGAGGAAGAAGGGACAGAGGAAGATGCCAGGTATCTGGGGCAGTGGCAGAACTACCAGGCCCTGGCTTTCCACCATTGTTGGGGGAGTCCCAAGGGGCAGGAAAGGAGCCCACCGGAGTGCTAGCTGCATAATGATCCTCTTCGTCTGGAGCTGAGCGGCCTAATCCCTGGGCGGGAAGTGACTCTCTAATCTGAGCTGGTGGGCAGCCGTTCATTTCCCTGGGTTGGTATTAAGCAGGGAGTGGAGGAGAGCTGAACCTGAGCCGGAGCTCAGCACTGGAGGGCGGCACCTTTACTGGAGCAGAAGTGATGAGGCACCGGAATGGTCTGAGGAGGTTGGTGATGAAGGAGGTGCGGAGCCCTCTGACTGCTGCTTCTCCCTCCACCAGGAGCCGGTTGGAGCTGTGGTGAGCACTGTGGTCAAGGAGAGGAGCGTCCTGGGAGAAGGAATAAGCAGGATCACTGTGAAGGAGGGCAGAGTGCAGGCCACTCTCTTCATACTGCCCAGTAAGTGTCCCCAGAACAGGGAATCGGGGTTCCTGGGTGTGACATGGAGTATCCCTGGTGTGAAAGAGAATTGCGGTCACCAGGTATGCCATGGGGAATTGGAGTCACCAGGTGTGACAAGGGGGAGAGGGGTCACAAGTGTAACAGGGGTTTGGGGTCACCAGGTGTGTCATGAGGAATTGGGATCCCTGGGTGTGCCATGGGGGATTGAGGTCCCCAGGTGTGACATGGAGGAACATCAGGGTCCCCAGGTGTGACATGGAGGAACATCAGGGTCCCCAGGTGTGACATATAAAAACATCAGGTTCTCCGGGCATTACATGGAGGAACATCAGGGACCCCTAATGTGACATAGAGGAACATTGGGATCACTGGGTATGACAGCATTACATGGAGGAACCATCAGATCAGGGTCACTGAATATGACATAGAGCAGTTTTTAACCCCTTCCCTTTTTATTTTTTTGGGGTTGGGGGGGGGGGGGGGGCGCAAGTAGCTGATCTTGCCTAGGGCGTAAAACAGTCTAGCACCGGCCCTGCCTACCAACAGCAATAGATCTCCCAACAGCCAGCATTAATAGACCCTCCAGCAGCCAACAACAATAGACCCCTCCCTCAACAGTAGATCCCTCCCAGCAACACTTGACCACCCCAACAATAATATAACCCTCCCTCAACAATAGATCCACCCAAGCAACAATAGATCCTCTAGTAGCCAGCCTCAATGGACCCTCTAGCACACCCCAGCACCCATTCCCATTCCCGCAAAAAAAAAAAAAGCCCTGCAGATAAATACATTTATTAATATTATACAGGATTTATTTAGCACCAACAATTTGCGCAGCGCTGTACAACATGAGGGCTAAGAGTACAGTTGCACCTTTCAGACACCATACCACAAGATATAATTGTCCGTGTCCAGGGCTTTTTTTGCAGCGGGAAGGTGGGGGAACGCAGTTCCGGCACCTCCAGCAAATGAATGTATGTAATGTCAATGAGTGCTTGGGTGTGTTGGAGGGTCTATTGATACTGGCTGCTGGGAGATCTATTTTTGCGTTGAGGTATATTGTTGCCGGGTAGGTTAATTGTTGCTGATAAGGGGGTAAATTGTTGCTGTGGGGGTCAATTGTTGCTGTTGGGGTGGGGGTCAATTGTTGCTACTCCTGAGAAGGAGGTCTATTGTTTCTGGCTCCTGGAGGGTCTATTGATGCTGGCTGCTGAGAGATCTGGTGTTGCTGCTGGGGGGTCTATTGTTGCTAGGGTGGTATTTTGTTGCAAGGGATCCATTGTTGTTGGTGGGGAAATCCATTGCTGTTTGGGGAATCTATTGTTGCTGGGGTGGGGTCTATTGTTGCTGGGGGGGGTCTACTGTTGCTGGGATGGGGTCTATTGTTGCTTACTGGAGGGAATCTATTTTACTGTCTTTCTTGTTATCAATAAATTCTCTGCAAATCACCTAGTAGCACAAAATCATACTTGGTTCTGTATTATCTAAAAGGGGCAGTACTGGGAGGTAGGTAGGAGGTGGAACCAAGGGACAGTGCTCAGAGTGGGTAGGGACAGTGCTGTATTTTTGCCTAGGCCAACAAGGCCCAGGCCTAGGGCGGCACTCTGCAGGGGGCAGCAAAAAAGCCACCCCCCTCCACCTGAGACTCTATTGGCTACTGGTTGCTAGAACCGCCTCTCTCACCCCCTCTCTCACCCTTCCTCTCTCTCTCTCCCTCCCTCTCTCTCACCCCTTTCTCTTTCTCTATCACCCCCCTCTCTCTCTCTCGCTCTCATGCCCCTCTCTCACCCCCCCTCTCTCTCATCCCCCCTATCTCACCCCCTCCCTCTCTCTCTCACCTCATCTCTCTTTCTCTATCATCCCCACTCTCTCTCTCTTGCTCTCATCCCTCTCTCTCACCCCCCTCTCTCTACGTCCCCCTTTCTCATCCCCCCTCTCTCTCTATCATCTCTCTCTCTCTCTCTCACTCTCATCCCCCCTCTCTCTCTCATCCCCCCACTCTCTCATCCCCCCACTCTCTCATCCCCCCTCTCTCTCGCTCTCTCTCTCATCCCCCCTCTCTCTCTCATCCCTCCTCTCTCATCCTCACCTCTCCCTCATCCCCCTCTCGCTCTCTGATTCCCCCTCTCTCTCTCTCACCCTCCCTCCCTCATTCACCCCCTCTCTCTCCCTCCCTCCCTCACCCCCTCTCTCTCTCCTTCACCCACCCCCCCCCCTCTCTCCCATCCCCTCTCACTCCCCCCCTCTCATGAGATCTCAGGGGTTCATGCTGGGACTTGTAGTCCTTCGATTTTGGAGACAGTCACATCTGTTAAAAAAGGAGTGGGGAAAATTTACATGGGGGGGGCGCCCAATTTTAGTCTTGCCTAGGGCAGCACAAAACCAAAATACACCACTGGGTAGGGAGCAGAAATGAAGGGTGACTCAGAAGGGGGGAGTTCCTGCACCTATTCTATGAGAAAAAAAGCCCTGTCCGTGTCCAATTTTTCCATGTGAAGGAAAAACGAATGAGAGCTGCAAGAAACATTACCACATACCCACAACTGTATACTGGTTTATCCTTTTATGCTGACCTTTCACAATATACAATCACCAAGTGGAAAAGTCCTTCCACAATCACCAAACCCCTGCGTGACCATCAGATCACTTACAAATGGGGCCACACAGTCAAACTGGTGGTTACTGAGAACAACGCATACACCAATGGCTCGTTGGTAGAAAGATCTCTCCCTACTGAGGCAATGGAAAATTCTGAAGCCTCCAGAAAAAAAGCCACGTTGCACATTCGACCCCAACCGGGAGCGACTGGGATGATGTAGCACTACTCCCTTGGGAGCTGCTTGAAGCGGATTCCCCTGGCAGGGGCGTAACTACAGGGGTTGCAGGGGTTGCAATTGCAACCGGGCCCCATGCTCCAGGGGCCTGTGCAGCTCCCCTGTACACCTGGATAGGAGGGGCGGCGGGGGCAGCATGTAGAGAAATCACTGTCCTCCTCCCTTCCCTCTCCTGCCGGCTGCTGCAGGGGATGTGTCACAATAGAGAACCAGGAAGGGGTCGATAAATATGTAATTTACCAGCTCTTTACTTTTCTGAATGGACAGAGTCATAGTCAGTGACATTGTAAAAAAATAAAATAAAATGATAAAAAATAATACAATTAAAATACCAAAAAATAAAAATTGCTGACACCAGTGGGTGAACTTCCAGGATTGCAAAGGTCACACTTGTGCCCTAGCATTCCACCACAGTGGGGACTCCCCAAGATGGCAGGAAGGGGGCCACTGCAGAACTTGTGAAAAGGTCCTGCTGCGGGACCGTAATAAAGGGCCCCGCAACAAGAGTAAAAGGCCCCAGGATCAGTGGGAAGAGCCCCAGGCTTGAAGGGAAGGGCCCCGGCCAGGGGTCCCAGGAGCCCTTCATGGTTTCTTGCACCGGGGCCCTGAAGGTTCTAGTTACGCCTCTGCAACACTTTATCGATTCTTAGTACTTTGAGTGTTTGGATCAGTCAGGAAACAGTGCAGGGGATTTGTTTTTTGTTGTTTTTTATTTTAGAACTTGGGATGGGAGAAGGGATGAGTGGGATACTCCAAATGGATGAACTATGCACAACTTGAGGACTTCTAGCCATGTTGAGTGCGGCAAGGCCGCTGCTTCACCTTGCCACTGAAGTGAAGTATCTGATAGGCGAATTACTCTTCATGGCCCCGCTTGGCACCCCTTTTACCCCTACTCTTCAGGGTTCTACTTGGCACCCCCTTTACTCTTGCTTACTGTGTGAGCTGACCTTTTGTCCTCTGACCTCACTAGAGTGGTCCCCCTTCCTATGCAGACCCCCTTGGCAAGCCCCCTGGTACTCACGGACACTGTTTTTCCCAGGTGACTCTGCCAGCAGCTCCACCATAAGCTTTCCAGGATCCTTTAGGCTCAGCTCCACACCTGGCTCACTAGGCTGACTGCCTATGACCATTTTCCTCAGACTACAGGAGGAGAGACAGCCGTCACCCTCCTCCTGGGACTCTGCTTCCCACCAAAGATGTCCTGTCACATGTGCCCTTGGCTTTTATGATCAATCCCAGGATGTGCTCTCCCACTGAGACTGTCAGAAAATCCTGTGTGTCACTGGCTGGGTTTCCTCCACTGTCCAACAGGCTCCCCTATTGGATACAGTGGGAACACTCCCTCAGACCAAGTGAATCACACCTGGACACAAGCAACAGGCAAAACTAACAGATCAGGCTCCCCTGATAAGCAGATGGAGCATAACAATGCTTTTAACCACTGTAGAACTGCTCACGTTGCTGCTACTGCGGCACAGTGGCAGCCCTGGGTACAGCGACGTAGACCTACGTCCCTGGTCTCGCTAGACCTACGTCGCTGGACTCCTAGCTGTCTCGGCGGCCGCGCGCACGCCGCCGGAGGCTCACTACCGCTTTGTTTGGACACAGTGGGAGTCGGGCCAGAGGAGAGGCGGCAATCACCACCTCTCTTCCCCGATCGTCGGGGAAAATGTGAGAAGATCCGCCTGCTTATGTAAACAAAGCAGGCGGATCTTCTCTGTGACAGACAGGGAGAGATCACAGGATTCAGCATAGTTTAACCTGTGATCTCTGTCTCTGTCACAGAACCCCCACACACGTCAGTAAGCATGAGGCATACATTTAACCCCTTGATCACCCACAGTATTAACCCCTTCCCTGCCAGTGTCATTATTACAGCAACAGTGCATATTTTTAGCACTGATTACTGTGGTAATGTCATTGGTCCCCCCAAAAGTGTCAAAAATTTCAGTTAGGGGTCCGATCTGTCCGCCGCAATGTCCCAGTCCCGCAAAAAATCACAGATTGCCGCCATTAATTGTAAAAAAAAAAAAAAATGACAAATCTTTCCCATAATTAGTAAACGTGATAACTTTTGCGCAAACTAATCAAAATACGCTTATTGCGATTTCTTTTTTTTACCAAAAATATGTAGCAGAATACAAATTGGCCTAAAATGTTAAAAAAATTAGATTTTTTAATTTTTTGGGGGGAACGTTATATACTGTATCAGAATGTGAAAAATATTGTTTTTTTTTTTTTTTTTTCAAAATCGTCGCCCTTTTTAACAAAAATTAAAAATCGCACAGGTGATCAAATACCACCAAAAGAAAGCTCTGTTTGTGGGGAAAAAAAAAACATACATTTCATTTGGGTAAAGCGTCACACGACCGCGCAATTGTCCGTTAAAATAACGCAGTGCCGAATCGCACAATATGGCCTGGTCAGGAAGGGGGTAAAATCTTCCGGTCCTAAAGCAGTTAAAAATACGCTCATTGAGAATTTTTTTGTCAAAGACATGTAGCTAAATACATTTGGGCCTAAATATATGACAAAAATTGAATATATTGGATATTTTTTAACTGTCAAAGTAGAAAATGTAAATTTTTTGTAAAATTTTCGCTCTTTTTTTATTAATATCGCAAAAAATAAAAAGCGTAAAAGTGAAAAAAATACCACCTAAAGAAAGCTCTGTTTGTGGGAAAAAAAGGACGTAAATTTTATTTGGGTACAGCTTTGCATGACCGCGCAATTGTCCGTTAAAATAACACAGTGCCAAATCGCACAATATGGCCTGGTCAGGAAGGGGATAAAATCTTCCGGTCTTAAAGTGGATAAAAATAAGCTCATTGAAAAAATTTTTTTGTCAAAGACATGTAGCTAAATACATTTGGCCTAAATATATGACAAAAATTGAATATATTGGATATTTTTTGACTGTCAAAGTAGAAAATTTTACTTTTTTGCAAAATTTATGCACTCTTTTTATTAATATCGCAAAAAATAAAAAGTGCAGAGGTGATCAAATACCACCAAAAGAAAGCTCTGTTTGTGGGGAAAAAAGGACGTAAATTTCGTTTGGGTACAGCTTTGCATGACCGCGCAATTGTCAGTTAAATTCGCGCAGTGCCAAGTTGAAAAAAGTGGCCTGGTCATTGAGCAGCAAAATCTTCCGGGGCTAAAGTGGTTACACCTAGCACCCATCTAGGAGGGTGCTACATGCAGATCCCTCAGATGAAATGCTTACTTAACCTCCTAACCCAGCATTTCAAATATCTACCCATGCTCTGGATCCCCCACCTGACCAAGGATCCCCTGCTGCATTACCCCAATTGAATTACCGCCCAAACAGTGTTACTAAGCTTTGTTACACTCTTTATTATGATTGTTTTCTTATTTCTACCGTTACCTTTTTCTTATACCTGTGTTAACCACTTGCCAACCGCCGCACGACTATCTACGTCGGCAGTCAGCCCCTCACAGGCAAAGTGACGTAGATCTACGTCGCTAGCCTGTGAGCCTCTAGGGGGCGAGCGCGCGCCGCCGGAGGTGCACTCCCACCCCCGCTCGTTCCCTAACAAGTCCCTAACAAGACATCGGGTCCGCCAGTCACTCACGATCTCCCCGTGGACAGGGAGAAAGGCAGGCGGCTAATGTAAACAAAGCTGCCTGTCATTCTCCCTGGTGTAATAACAGAGATCATACGATCCTGCTAAGTAGGATCGTATTTCTCTGTTGTTACACAACATGCCACGCCCCTATACAGTTAGAGGCCCACCCCTAGGGACACACTTAACCCCTCCTTCTCCAATAAAGTTAACCCCTTCCCTGCCAGTGTCCTTTTTACAGTAACAGTGCATATGTATAGCACTGATTGCTGCAGTAATGTCACTGGTACCCCCAAAAGTGTCAAAAATGTCAGTCAAGGGTCCGATCTGTCCGCCGCAAAGTCGCAGTCCCGCAAAAAAAATTGCAGATCGCCGCCATTACTCGTTAAAAAAAAAAACAACAAAAATGACAAAAATCTTTCCCTTAGTTAGTAAACGCAATAACTTTTGCGCAAACCAATCAAAATACGCTTATTGCGATTTTTTTTTTACCAAACATATGTAGCAGAAAACAAATTGGCCAAAAATGTTAAAAAATTTAGATTTTTAATTTTTTTTTTGGGGGGGGGGGAATTTCAGATAAAAAAATGTGAAAAATATTGTTGTTTTTTCAAAATTGTCGCTCTTTTTTTGTTTATAGCGCAAAAAGTAAAAATCGCACAGGTGATCAAATACCACCAAAAGAAAGCTCTGTTTGTGGGAAAAAAAAGACATCAAATTCGTTTAGGTACAGCGTCGCACGACCGCGCAATTGTCCATTAAAGTCACACAGTGCCGAATCGCAAAATAGGCCCTGGTCATGAAGGGGGTAAAATCTTCCGGGGCTTAAGTGGTTATTCAACCTCACCTACTATGTAACTATGTTTTCTTATTTGTACCGTCACCTTTTTCTTATAACCATGTTAAAATTGCGTTACAGAATCCCCCTGCAACCACAGCTGGATTGAACACTCCTCAATAGCTCCTTGCATCATCAAACAAACCCGCCGATCCCCCGCTGAGCAGGAGAATGACAGCTGTTCTCTGCGCTGTGTGCGGAGACACAGCTGTCAGTTCCCCATACATCAACTATGGGGGATTTGGATGGGAATGGACCTTCCTGGAAAATAGGGTTTCCATCCGTCTATATTTGACGGATCGGATTGGATGTCAGCGGACATGTCTCCGCTGACATGCGATGCCCCATAGAGATGTATGGGGGGACCGTTCAGATCCGCCAAAAAAACGGTCCGCCTGTGTGAAAGAGCCCTTATACTGAACAGAACCCATTTCACTATACCAGCTTCCAATCTCTGCCAACATGTCCTTTACCCACTTCAGCCCCGGAAGGTTTTACCCCCTTAATGACCAGGCCATTTTTTGCAATTCGGCACTGTGTTACTTTAACGGACAATTGCGCCGACTTGCGACGCTATACCCAAATAAAATTGATATCCTTTTTTTCCCCACAAATAGAGCTTTCTTTTGGTGGTATTTGATCACCTCTGCGTTTTTTAGATTTTTGCGCTATAAACAAAAAAAGAGCGACAATTTAAAAAAAAAAAAAAAAAAAAAAACGCCTTTGTTTTTACTTTCTGCTATAAAACTTTCTCAATAAAATTTATTTAAAAATTAATTTTTTTTTATCAGTTTAGGCCAATTTGTATTCTGCTACATATTTTTGGTAAAACAAAATCCCCAAAAAGCGTATTTTAATTGGTTTGCGCAAAAGTTATCGCGTTTACAAACTACGGGATAGATTTTTGGACTTTTTATTTATTTTTTTGTATTAGTAATGGCGGCGATCAGCAATTTTTAGCGGGACTGCGACATTGCGGCGGACAGATCGGACTCCTAACTGACATTTTGACACTTTTTTGGGGACCAGTGACACTAATACAGTAGTCAGTGCTAAATAACATGCACTGTTACTGTATAAATGACACTGGCAGGGAAGGGGTTAATACTGTGGGTGATCAAAGGGGTTAAATGTATGCCTAATGTGCTTGCTGACTGTGTGGGGGGGGGGGGGGTTCTGTGACAGGCACAGAGAGATCGGGGTTGTAGCTTAGCTGAAACTGCTGATCCCTCCCTGCCTGTCTGACAGAAGATCCGCCTGCTTTGTTTACATAAGCAGGCGGGTCTTCTCTCGGTTTCCCAGACAATCAAGAGAGGGCAGTGGCAATCGCCGCCGCTCCTCCCGCGCACCGCCGAAACCACGTGCACTTAGTCCCGTAGTACTACTTGACTGAGAGCAGCCGAGCCGTCCTGCCGCAGTAAAATTATGGCAGGCGGGCGGCCGGCAAGTGGTTAACTACTTCCCACGAATCTACGTACCCATACGCCGGCCCAGAGAAGCTGCAGGCATCACCCCGGTACCGTTCTTTAGAGCCAGCCGGCTTGGGAGCCGTTCGGCCGTTATCTAAGCGAGCAGGAGAGGACGTCCCCCCCTTCCCGCCGCCCTCCACGGCTCTGCCAGGGTCTCCAGGCCCACCAGGAGACCCAATCAACCATCCAACATGTGGGCCTGGCTGGTTGGAGTCCCGAACAAAGCCGGATTTGGCTTTGTTCGGGTCTCCGATGTATTAACCCGCAGCGGTGTCATGACGCCACTTCCAGTTTACTCGCCGGCTAATGGCTCTGAATTTGGAAAACTATCAGTATTCAAAAATGCAGATTTTGGCATTTTGAATACTTTGAAATGCAGTGGAGGGGGTTGGAGTCTTTTAGACCCCCAATCCCTCTATAAACAGTACCTGTCACTGCCTATTACTGTCGCAAGGGAAGTTTACATTCCTTCTGACAACAGTAATCAGATTTTTTTTTTTTCAAAAACACAGGGGAGCTGACGAAGTCAAAATAGTGACGCAACGCGTACGGGGGAGGAAACATAGAAACATAGAATGTGTCGGCAGATAAGAACCATTTGGCCCATCTAGTCTGCCCAATATAAGGAACCTGCTCAAGTACATCGGATTCAGGACGGTTGGATTACTTCCTGATTGACGAGTTTGTACAGCCCGCACTGCTGAAGTGCTTTTAAATGTGAGTTACTATGCCTTTTTCATTCTATTCAATAAAAAGCAATTCCGAGAGCACTTGATTGTCTATTTTGCTTTCATGTGAATGGGACCTTGATCCATTTACCTGCACTTTGGAGCCCTAGAAAGGGGGAAGGTGTTATCCATCCTATATATCCGGAGTCCTTTGGTATTATTGTGCATTTGACTCATTGGAATATATGGGTCTATAAATGAAGTGAGCTGCTATGGAGCACATACACACTGAGCACTCGAGTGTGGAGTGAAGCACCAGCATACTTTTTTCTGAGCACGGCACAGAAGGATTACCTATTTCAGGACTTTTTCACTTATTTTAATTCTTTTTTGATGCACGATTTATTATTTATTATATTTTGATTTTATTGAGTTCTTTGATCTACACAATAGGAGGATATTATTGAATATTTAATCATTTTTTTTCACCGTTTATTTGAATTTATGTGATTCATTCACGTTCTTTGCACTTATTAACATTTTTGTCACCTTTTTCACTATTATATTTTTGGCGCTGCATTATTTATGTAGAAGAATAAATTTTGGCTTAAATTTATGAAGACATTTACATTTTTTTTCACTTTTTTTTTTTTTAACCACTTAAGCCCTGGAAGATTTTACCCCCTTCCTGACCAGGGCCTATTTTGGGATTCGGCACTGCGTTGCTTTAACGGACAATTGCGCGGTCGTGCGACGCTGTGCCTAAACTAATTTCATGTCCTTTTTTTCCCACAAAACTGAGCTTTCTTTTGGTGGTATTTGATCACCTGTGCGATTTTTTGATCATGCGCTATAAACAAAAAAAAAGAGCATCAATTTTGAAAAAATAACAATATTTTCCACATTTTTTTATATGAAATTCCCCCAAAAAATGTAAAAATCAAAATTTTTTATCATTTTAGGCCAATTTGTTTTCTGCTACATATTTTTGGTAAAAAAAAAAAAAATCGCAATAAGTGTATTTTGATTGGTTTTCGCAAAGGTTATTGCGTTTACTAACTAAGGGAAAGATTTCTGTCGTTTTTGGTGTTTTTTTTTTTAACTAGTAATGGCGGCGATCTGCGATTTTTTTTTTTTTTGCGGGACTGCGACATTGCGGCGGACAGATCGGACCCTTGACTGACATTTTTGACACTTTTGGGGGTACCAGTGACATTACTGCAGTAATCAGTGCTATACATATGCACTGTTACTGTAAAAATGACACTGGCAGGGAAGGGGTTAATTTTATTGGAGAGGGAGGGGTTAATGTATGCCTGGTGCTTACTGACGTGTGTGGGGGGAGGGGACTGTGTGACACAAGGACAGATAGCAGGTTCAGCTATGCTGCATCCTGCAATCTGTCACTTAGGAGATCCGCCCGCTTTGTTTACACAAGCAGGCGGATCTCCACACTCGATTCCCCGACGATCGGGGAAGAGCAGCGGCGATCGTCGCCGCTCCTCCCCTGGCCCGACTCCCGCTGTGATGAATACAGCGGGAGCGAGCCTCTGGCGGCGCGCGCGCGCCGCCGAGAAGGGGGAGTGTCTGGCGACGTAGGTCTACATCGCCAGACGATAACGAACCACTTTGCTGCAGTAGAGCTCAACGTGAGCAGACGGCAAAGTGGTTATATTTTGAATTTATTGAGTTCTTTGATCTACACAATAGGAGGATATTATTAAATATTTAATCATTTTTTTTCACTGTTATTTGAATTTATGTGATTCATTCACATTCTTTACATTTAACATTTTTGTCACTATTATATTTTTGGCGCTGCATTATTTACGTAGAAGAATAAATTTTGGCTTAAATTTATGAAGAAATTTTATTTTTTTCATTTTTTTTTTTTAATTGACACCAAATATGGGGCACAAATAGAACACGCCATCATTTATGTATCCTTCCTGATTCTGAAGTGAACTGAAGACATTTAGTAAATATTACAAATCTGAAATCCATACGCGCGGATCTGACATTTTTTGTCAGCCTCCGTTTGTTCTGAGCCCTCCTGCAGATATTTGATGTGTTCAAGTTTCCTGACATCTGGTTGTACCTTCCATGTTATATGAGGACAGACTTACTTGCGATCACTGCGACATCTGTTCCACTGCTGGAATGTTCCACAGCTGCAACGACACGAGAACACAGAGTCAATATTAGAACGTTTATTACAAAAATACGACACCCACCAAACGCCATCTGCTCCAGAATTCTTCCGCAACAGGCGATGGCGGATACAACAAAACTTCCCAGGAAACTTAAGAATAAATTTTGTATTGTAGAAAAAAAATAAAGTATTTTCCGATTTGCAAAAAGTGCAGAAGAGTGGCTAAGTGGTTACCTGGCTGCACCAGGGTTGCCGGTTTAAATCCCAGCCACAGTATTACCGGCCTGGAGTTTGCATGTTCTCCCTGCGCCTGCGTGGGTTTTTCTCCCTCCCACACAAAATGCATGTTGGTTAGTTTGCTTTTGTTTAATCATTTTCGGCACAACTTTTTCAGATTAAAAGGAGGGACACCTATTATCAAAACTATGTAGGCATAAGACACACCCCTTAACCACATGCCGACCACCTACTGCAGATATAGTGCGGCTGGCTGGCTCAGCTGTGCGAACTGACGTACGGGTCGACGTATGAGTATGGGTCGACGTATGGGCTCCTGGGAGGCAAGAGCGCTCTGCCGGCGGGGCACGCCTGCCCCACATGGCAGCGGCAGGGGCAGACTGGCAACTTTCAGCCCAGGGGGCAAGTACAAACCAGAGGCCCATGGTGCTCCCCTCCCACTTTCCCTCACCCCTCCTCCCAATCCTCCTCCTGAACCCCATCCCAAGCTAAAGCCTTGCTCCAGATACTCTCTTCTTACCGGCTGAATCCAGTTTCCCGACTTGTCCAGCAGGGGGATGTGGGACAGTTCGGTTGAGCTGGCCGGGGGCAGAAGAGTCTCCAGTGGGGCATGGAACCGGCCTCTGCTCAAACAGAGTTTGCACCATTCATGCTGGGGGGGTCTCCGCCCTGTCTGTGTCTTCAACCAGCATTCAGTAGGTCAGCGGCAGGGACTTTTTACTTCTCTTCACCAGGAATCCTTTAGGCATGTCTGTGGCAGAAGCAGTGCAGCCTTTTTACGGGGCATCAGAGTGGCCCGGGGGGCAATTGCCCCCCTGCCCCCTGGCCCAGTCCTCCCCTGGGCAGTGGGGATGCCGATCCACAGGGCCAGCATTCGTGATTGCTGCCAGGCACCCGCGATCGATCCCCGCTGAGAGAGAACAACGGTCTGCTGTTGTAAACACAGCAGATCGTCGTTCTCTCTGAAATGATCACAGAGCTCCTGTGATCCTTCTATATAGGAAAACAGGTCTCTATGATTATTTTAAAAGCCCAACCCCCATACAGTTAGAAAACACCCCCTAGGCTCACACTTAACTCTTTGATCACCCATGTGTTAACCCCTTCCCTGCCAGTGTCATTAGTACAGTGACAGTGCATATTTTTAGCACTGATTACTGTAGTAATGTCACTGATCCCCCCCAAAAGTGTCAAAACTGTATGATGTTAGGGGTCCAATCTGTCCGCCACAATGTCGCAGTCCCGCTAAAAATCACTGATCGCCGCCATTACTAGGAAAAAAAAAAAGACAAATCTTTCCCCTAGTTTGTAGGCATGATAACTTCTGTGCAAACCAATCAAAATACGCTTATTGGGACTTTCTTTACCAAAAATAAGTAGCAGAATACAAATTGGCCTAACAGCATGAAAAACATTTGATTTTTAAATTTTTTTATTGGGAATGTTCTATAGCAGAAAGTGAAAAATACATATATATTTTTTTTTTCAGAATTTTCGCTATTTTTTTATAGCGCAAAAAATAAAAATCGTACAATCGTAAAAGAAAGCTCTATTTGTGGAAAAAAAGGACATCAATTTTGTCTAGGTACAGCGTCGCACGACTGCGCAATTGTCCATTAAAGTAACACAGTGCCGAATCGCAGAAAATGGCCTGGTCATTAAAGGGGCAAATCCTTCCGGTCCAGAAGTGGTTAAAGGAGAATTATACAAAAAAATGATTGGTTAAACCCACGAGTGTTTTTTTTTTTTTTTTTTTACCACTACTATTCCTTTATAGTGGCTTTTGAAGTTTACAAATGCAACAATTTAGAACTTTTAGCATTTTTTAGCACTGGGAAACACTTTTTTGAAAGATAAAAAGTACATTTTATATGTAACTATATAGATCAGACCAAAATGAGGGACAAATGAGGAGGAAAGAGGGACAGAGGGACTTTGTTCCAAATCAGGGACAGTTGGGAGATTTGCTTTAGGTCCGTCCCCTAGCAGTTTTACTGCTACTGGGCGACACCTGTGCGCCAGATCATATATATATATATATATATATATATATATATATATATATATATATATCTATATCTATATCTATATCTATATCTATATCTATATCTATATATATATATATACAGGGCTTTTTTTCTCAGAGAATAGGTGCAGGAACTCCTCCCTTCTGAGTCACCCCTTGACTCCGTCCCCTACCCACCTCCGAACACCGTTCCTTGGTTTTACCTCTTTCCCACCTCCCAGTACCACCCCTTTTAGAGAATTAACAATAACAAGAAAGGCAATATAATAGATCTAGAAACAATGGACACCCCAGCGACAATAGATCCACCCCTGCAACAATGGACTTTCAACAGCCAGCATCAATAGACCCTCCAGCAGCCAGCAACATTAGACCCCTCCCTCAACAGTAGATCCCTCCCAGCAAGATACCCTACCCCACCAACAACAACAGACTTCCCCAGCAACAATAGATCCTCTGCAGCAATACTAGATTACCCAGTAGCCAGCCTCCAGCTGCAAGCAGCAAAGACCTCTCCCTAAACAATAAATCCCTCCCAACAACAACTGACCCACCAGCAACATAAGACCCACCCCAGTAACAATACATCCCCCATGAGCAACAGAAGACCTCCTAAGCAACTATAGACCCCCATCCTCCGCAAAAATAGATCCCCTCCAGCAACAATAGATTGCCTATTAGCCAGCATCAACAGACCCACCAGCACACCGAGCCTCCCTTGCCATTACATACATTCAGTTCTGGAGGTGCCGGAACTGCGTTCCCCCGCATTCCCGCTGAAAAAAAGCCCTGTATATATATATATATATTATATATACACGTGCTCCGGCTGCTAAGTGGCCCACTTGCGCACTGCCTGTGGCGCGCTTCCGCTGTGATCACACACAGCGGGAGCCGAGCGGCGGGTACTGCGGATTCGATGTCCGCCAGCACCTGCCGATGTTTGAGCAGAGAGGCAGAATGGTGGTCTGTCAGTAGGGAAAGCATGGATCCTGTGTCTCTGGCAAAGCAAGGACAAGGATCCATGCCTTCCCCTAGTAAAAGCTCCTCCCACACTGTAATAAAACACTGGCTAGGCACACAGTAAACCCTTTGATCGCCCCTGATGTTATATCTGGAAGATGGGTGCAGCTGCAGGCATCATCCTGATGTCTTTTCTTTACAGCCGGCGATTCCCTGTAATGTAAAAGCCATCCTAGTGTCTGATTAGCCGCTGAATTGCTTTTACAGGCAGCAGGAGGGGTCCCCCCCCCCAACTCCCACTGCCAATTGGCAGGGCGGTCTTAACACATTAGCACATTAGGCAGTGCCCAGGGGCCCCAGGTGCATGTGGGTCCCATTATAATCTACATTACATCAGGGGTCTTCAAACTATGGCCTTCCAGTTGTTCAGAAACTACAATTCCCATCATGCCTAGTAAAGTCTGGGCATGTCAGAGTTTTACAATGCCTCATGGGATGTGTAGTTCTGCAACAGCTGGAGGGCCGCCATAGTTTGAGGATCACAACATTACATCATATATGCCAACTGTCCCGGATTTGCCTGCACAGTCATGCTTTTTACTAAGCCGACCCAGGATGGTCGTGTCCCAGACAGCGTCCCGGAATCTGGGTTGTGGGGACAGCAGCAGCCTGTCACAGGGCTAAATCTACAATTGGAAGGACATTTCTCCCCCTTCTACCCCCCCCCCCCCCCGTTGTTTCCGGTGCTCTTTCAGCTCTTTGCAGAGGTTAAGGAAGCATCCCCGAGACTACTGCTGCTGCTTTATATTCTTAAGAGTAGGTGCATAAATTGGGGCAGGCTGGTAGGGGCCCCAGTGCATTACTTTGCCTGGGGGCCCATGATGCTATAAAGACGACCCTGCACATCAGCACTTCTCCGGGCTCTCCTGGCGGTGCATGGTTACCACAGAGCTGGCCGAAGACTGGATGGTCCCCGTCCATCTCTATGACCCTGGGAGGCCACAAGCGACATCATGGCAGAGGTAAACACTGCCATTTTTGTTTCTAGACAGCAGAGATCGATCCTTTTTTTTTTTTTATCTCATGCTTTTCAGGGTAGAGGAGATATCTGAGGTTTTATAGTCTCCATAAAAAGAACCCATCATGCCTTATTTCTATCACAAGGGGTGTTTTCATTTCTTGTGATAGGAATAAAAGTAATAAAAAATAAATCCAAAAATAAATTAATGAGACAGTGTAAAAAAAAAAAAACAACAACAAAAAATACAAAAAAAAAAAAACTAAAAAAAAAAAAAGTAAATTTTAAAGCGCCCCCGTATCCTCGTGCTCGCATGCTGAAGCGAACGCATATGTAGGTCCCACCTGTATATGTAAATGGTCTTTGCACCACACACGTGAATTATCACAGTGAGAGCAAATAATTCTAGCCCTAGACCTCTTCTGTAACTCTAAACTGGTAACCTGTAAAAAAAATGTTTAAAGCGTTGCCTATGGAGATTTTTAAGTACCGTAGTTTGGCACCATTCCACGAACGTGCGCATGTGTGACATGTTAGGTATCTATTTACTCGGTGTAACATTATCTTTTATATGTTACAAAAAAAAATTGGGTTATATATTGTGTTTTTTGCATTAAAATTTGTTAAAGTGTATTTTTAAGTGTTTAAAAAAAAAATTGCTTTAAAAAAAAAAAAAAAATGAATGCGCAAATAACGTGCGACATAACAAATTGCAAAGACCACTATTTTATTTTCCAGGGTCTCTGCTAAAATAAAACATATATCATTTTTGGGGGTTCTGAGTAAATTTTCTAGCAAAAAAAAAATACAGATTTTTACATGTTGGAGAGAAATGTCAGAATTGACCTGGATGGGAAGGTGTCAGGGCTTTTTTTTCCGAGATTAGGTGCAGGAACTCCCTCTTCTAAGTTACTTTGTGTCTGTGCCCCCTACCCACCTCCGAGCACTAACCCTTGGTTCCACCCCTTCCAACCTCCAAGCACTAACCCTTGGTTCCACCCCTTCCAACCTCCGAGCACTGACCCTTGGTTCCACCCCTTCCAACCTCCGAGCACTAACCCTTGGTTCCACCCCTTCCAACCTCCGAGCACTAACCCTTGGTTCCACCCCTTCCAACCTCTGAGCACTAACCCTTGGTTTCACCCCTTCCAACCTCCGAGCACTAACCCTTGGTTCCACCCCTTCCAACCTCCGAGCACTGAACCTTGGTTCCACCCCTTCCAACCTCCGAGCACTGACCCTGGGTTCCACCCCTTCCAACCTCCGAGCACTAACCCTTGGTTCCACCCCTTCCAACCTCCGAGCACTAACCCTTGGTTCCACCCCTTCCAACCTCCGAGCACTAACCCTTGGTTCCACCCCTTCCAACCTCCGAGCACTGACCCTTGGTTCCACCCCTTCCAACCTCCGAGCACTGACCCTTGGTTCCACCCCTACCCACCTCCGAGCACTAACCCTTAGTTCCACCCCTTCCAACCTCCGAGCACTGAACCTTGCTTCCAACCCTACCCAGCTTCCAGTACAGCCTCTTTTAGAGAATATAGAGCCAAGTATAATTTTGTATTGGAATGTATGGAATTAGGTTATGATAACAAGAAAAGCAATAAAATAGATCCCCCACAGCCAGCAGCAATAGACCCCCCCCCCCAGCAGTAATAGACCCCCAGCAGCAGCAAAAGATCTCCCAGCAGCCAACATCAATAGACTCTCTAGCAGCCAGCAACATTAGACCCCTCCCTAAACAGTAGATTCCTTCTAGCAACAAGTAACCCTCAGTATCAAAATATCCTCCACCAGCAACAAAAGATTCCCATGCAAAAATAGATCCCCTCCAGCAACAATAGATCTCCCAGCAGCCAGCATCAGTAGACCCTCCAGCACCCATTGGAGGTGCCGGAACTGCGTTCCCCCGCGTTCCTGCTGAAAAAAAGCCCTGGAAGGTGTTAACCATTTCCCCCGGGTCCGAGGCATAACTGGAACCTTCAAGGCCACCGTGCAAGAAACCATGAAGGGCCCCCCCCTTCAGTCAAAACAGCATGACAAAATGTGAGCATGACATGTGATGCAATTGAACAGATTCCTGCTCTTTCCCAATCTAGTAGGGAAATATCAGGAATGGAAGGTTCTAATGAGCGTAATGGGAGAATATGGAATGCTCCCTCAGATAAACCATGGGGTCCGTCTATTCCAAACTTTGAGGGCTGCTTTAGTGGAGTCCAGAAAGCATGTGGTGGGTAATCTTTGAATCCAGTTGGTGCTCATGCCTCGAGATTTTACATACTTTTTAACCACTTCTGGACCGGAAGGATTTGCCCCCTTAATGACCAGGCCATTTTTTGCAATTCGGCACTGCGTTACTTTAACGGACAATTGCGCGGGCATGCCATGCTGTACCCAAATAAAATTGATCTCCTTTGTTTCCCACAAATAGAGCTTTTTATTGGTGGTATTTGATCACCTGTGCGATTTTTATTTTTTGCGCTATAAACAAAAAAAGAGCGACAATTTTGAAAAAAAAAATATATTTTTCACATTTTGCCATAACATTCCCAAAAAAAAATAAAAAAAAATTTTTTTTTTAACATTTTAGGCCAATTTGTTCTCTCCTACATATTTTTTGATTGGTTTGTGCAAAAGTTATTGTGTCTACAAACTAAGGGAAATATTTGCCACAAACAGAGCTTTCTTTTGGTGGTATTTGATCACCTCTGCAATTTTTATTTTTTGCGCTATAAACAAAAATAGAGCGACAATTCTGAAAAAAATATATATATATATTTTTCACATTCTGCTATATAACTCCCCCCCCCCCCCCCCGCGCAAAAAATAAAAAAATAAAAATCTAAAAATGTTTTAACATTTTAGGCCAATTTGTTTTCTGCTACATATTTTGGTAAAAAAAATGTAAAAAAATCGCAATAAGCGTATTTTTATCGGTTTGCGTAAAAGTTATCACGTCTACAAACTACAGGAAAGATTTATGTCATTTTTATTGCTCTTTTTATTTTTTACTAGTAATGGCGGCGATCTGCAATTTTTAGCGGGACTGCGGACAGATCGGACCCCTAACTGACATTTTTGACACTTTTGAGGGTACCAGTGACATTACTACAGTAATCAGTGATAAAAATATGCACTGTTACTGTAATAATAACACTGGCAGGGAAGGAGTTAACCCAGGGGCGATCGAAGGGTTAAATGTGTACCTAGGGACGTGTTTCTAACTGTATGGGGGTGGGGCTTGTGGAATGATCATAGAGACCTGTGATCCTATATAGAAGGATCACAGGCACTCTGTAATCATTCCAAAGAGAGGAACGGTCGGCTGATCGTTCTTCTCTCTGAGCAGGGGAACAATCATGGGTGTCCGGCGGCAATCAGAGCCGCCTGTCCCATGCATCGGAGTCCCTGCTGCCGAGTGGGGGCGGGAGCGCGCCGCCGCGCGCTCGCCCCCTAGCTGCAGGCACGTGGCCGACGTATACCTACAGCGGTTCGCACAGGAGGGCTAGCCTGCCGAAGTATTTCTGCCTCAGGCGGTCCCAAAGCAGTTATAGGTGCCTCGAAAAAGGTTGAGAAGCTCTGCTCTACACAAGGGAGGTGTTTCGGATAAATATTATGCATATCATATGTTAAAAGCAAATCTAAATCCCATGGGAAGATTGTTGTTGGAATGGGTTCCCTGGTGACAGGGTCTCTTTACGCGTTTCAATTTACGTCCATTTGGTGTTGACATACATATTTGCTCTCAGGCTTTCGATACAAATACACATTGTACCTGGACAGCCATAAATAAACAGATATAAATAATGCAACACAACCTCACAGCAGATGGAAAATGCTGATTATTTATTTTGTGCTAATTTCTTACACCTGGAGCTACAGGATGAACATTTTGTAGTTTGTAAAACGGCTGATTCAGCAGAGAGGTGACCGAGGAAAACACAACGTACTTTCTGCTGAGAGGATAGTCCAACCTCTAGGGAACCCGTAAAGAAGAAACAGAATGCTTACCTGTCCTGCTGCCTGCGCCATTGTGCGCTGCTTCAGTCCCCCGAAGTCTGGAGGTGGACGAAACTCTTATGGGCTTCCCGCTGTGGATTCCACTCTCACTTCTATTTGTTACTAGATACAGGACCCTAAATATTTTTTGCAGGCATACTTCCAATCCTATAAGTACCCCGTAACTTACACCACAAAACAATTCCTGCCTGTAATTTTGACAGCCGGTAATTCCCAGTATTAGCGATAGGGGCAGTGTCAGAAGGGGGAGAGGAGGTGCGCATTAGAGATGCAACTAAAACCCTTGTTAGGGCTTGTTAACGCATGAATTGCCCTCTGAATTTTTAAAAACCAGTGACATCACCGGCACCACAGACTTACTTGGCTGGGAATCCTCGGCCATGTAAACAAAGGGGCAGGATACCAATGATGTAATTAATAGGGATGATCGAACTTTTGAAAAGTTTGATTCGGCCAGAACACCCGAATTTCCCGAAAGTTCGGTCCGGATTCCAGAACCCCATTGAAATCAATCGGACCCAAACTTCGGTAATCAAAAAACACCATTTTGAAGCCCTAAAACCCAATAAATGCCCCTAAAAAGTGCCTAGGATTCTGGGTCATGCCCCAGGGACTATTAATCACAAAAAAAAAGTTCTTAAAAATTGTCATTTTTGATAGAGAGCCAATTATTGAAAAAATTATTGAAAAAAATAAAATGAGGTTTCTTTGGATTTTGTGTCCGGGGGGTCTAAAAAGTGTACCTGTGAAGTTTCAGCTCTGTAGCATGTCCAGAACCAGAAAAAAAAGATAATTTTTCTTAGAATTTTTAGTAGCGCAGGGATGGGGTTCCGCTCCTTTCACACCTGGGCGTTTTTGTTTCAGGCGTTTATTGGGCGTATTTCGTGTGTCTTTGGAGGCAGGCATGACATCTGAACTTCTGTATAGGGGTATATATACACACACACACATATATATATACACATACACACATATAGGTATGAAAGGAGCGGAACCCCATCCCTTCGCTACTGAAATTATTTTTACTTTCATACCTATATGTGTGTATGTGTATATATATATGTGTGTGTGTGTATATATACCCCTATACAGAAGTTCAGATGTAATGCCTGCCTCCAAAGACATCCACAAAAAAGCCCAATAAACGCCTGAATCAAAAACGCCCAGGTGTGAAAGGAGCGGAACCCCATCCCTGCGCTACTAAAAATTCTAAGAAAAATTATCTTTTTCTTCTGGCGGTCACCCTGACATGGATGAGTTCGGTCACCCTGGCATAGCAGTCAGAGTCAGTTCACCCTAAACTACATTACGGTCACCCTGACACTTAACACTTTCCCTACAGAAACTAGATTATTGAATCTAACTATAGTGGTATATAGTACCCTAACTACATTGCATATCCCTTTCCTCACTGGAGCAGCAGGAGTAACAGAAATGCTTCCACTCTCTTCCACAGCCTCTCTATTACAGTGCTAGAGGGTTGGCGGGGCTATGTTATATACTGGTTGGCCTATGGACCCCGTAGTCACTCCATCACATTCCTAGCAGACCCCTCAATTGGCTTCTACTCAATTGGCTTCTACTGACGTTTCTGGTCAAATCACAGGCTTTTAAAGCCCAGTTCCTTTCCCATTGCATTTTGGGCGGTTCTGGTGGCCGAATTCCGAACTTTTACAGCAAAAAGTTCGGAATTCGGCCGAATTTCGAACAGCCAATGTTCGGGTCGAACCGATGGTCGACCTGAACCGTTCGATCATCATTAGTAATTAACCATACACTATATTACCAAAAGTATTAGAATGCCTGCCTTTACATAATGTTATATCCCAGAGATGCTTTACTCTTATTAACTGCATGCTTGCCTACTAAATGGTGCCTACACTACATTGTCAAATTATTTTTTTTTAATATAAACCAGTATTAAATATAAAAAAAAAAGATTGGTTGAACAGATGTGGAAACAACTGTCAAGAAGGTGGTCTTTAGGGGCACATGATGACACAAATATAACCATGTATTTTATACAAAAAGAAGCATTTAGTGGTTTCATTTTAAAAAAACATCTATAAGGCTCCATGTACACGGGACGTTGTTAAAAGTCCCTTAAATGCTGGAATTCGTTTAAAACTTCCGTCGCGTTTGCACCAGCGTTTAGCGGGCGTTTGCGTTTAAAACCGTTCCTAGAGGTCAAAAAATCATTCCACTTTAAAATGGAAAAATGCGAGCGCCAAACGCGGGTCATCGCGTTCGGGCGCGTTTTTGCGTTTAAAGCGCCGGGAAAAACGCGTTTGAACGCAAATAATTGCGTTCCAAAAAACGTCCCTGAACTCAACTGCCTGCAAATGACTGTAAACAACCCTGTGTACATGGACAGATAAGATAACATGCAGGTGGGTTCAGGGGCTTCTGAAAAAAACGCCCAACTGCTCCTAAACGGCCATTTCCAGCGTCCCGTGTACATGGAGCCTAAAAAGTATAAAGCTGGCCCTGATTTGGGGCATCAGCTTAACACAGGAGAACAAGTCTCCTATATATGCAAATAGTGACCTATGAACAGACGGATCTTCACATCTATATAATCTACATAATATGTATTTTATATATTTTTTGGATGTTTGATGTACACTATTTGCATATATAGGAGACTTGTTCTTCTGTGTTAAGTTGACGCCCAATTCGGGCCAGCTTTATCACTTTTATAGGTGTTTTTTTTAAATGGAACCAATAAATGCTTCTTTTATATAAATTACATGGTTATATTTGTCTCAAGATTTGCCCCTAAAGTCCACCTTCTTGACAGTTGTTTCCACATCTGTTCAACCAATCTTTTTTGATATGACAGGATTATGGCATGCTCTTGATAGCTCCCTTTGGTTCTCAGTATTAAATTTACACTATATTACCAAAAGTATTGGTTGGCCCACCCTTTACAGCTATAACAGCTTCAACTCTTCTGGGAAGGTTGTCCACAAGGTTTAGGAGTGTGTCTATGGGAATGTTTGACCATTCTTCCAGAAACCCATTTGTGAGGTCAGGCACTGAAGTTGGAGACAGGGCCGTAGATAAGGGGGTACCACCAGTCTTCCTGTAGGGGGCCCAGGCCAGCAGCGGGGCCCAGGCAGCAGGGTGAATCGGATGTGGGCAGGGAGGGTGATCGCTGGGGAAGGGGGGCAATTACTGGTACCATTTCCTTGTATGGCTCTCTCTGCAGCAGCTGAAATCTGGCATCTTCTCCTCTCCTTCCCGCTATAGCAGAGGGAGCCTTACAAAGGATCAGTTCTACTAATGCCCCCGCCACAACGATTACATTCCCTGTGCACCACATGTTTCCTCCTGCTGGCCAGACCCCTTGTGTGTGCCCCCTACCCCCACAGCACTGCTGGCTTCCCTCCTCTTCTTCCTGCTGGCAGCTGCTGGCTTCCCGTCCTTTCCTGAATGACTACAATGAGTGATCAATACCGATCACCCACTGTGTTCATTCATAACTGAATCATTAGGTGTGTGGGGCCCATGTCAGGTTGTCTGTATGCAGAGATGTATAGTAACGAAGTAGAACTACTTAAGTACTGTACTTAAGTACCGAAATGCGGTATCTGTACTTTCCTAGAGTAGAATTTTTTTCTCCTACTTCTACTTTTACTTCACTACATTTTTTCGATGATTTCGATACTTCTACTCAAGTATTTTTTTTTTGTGCTGCATAGTTACTCGTTACTTTTAAAAAAATTACCACTGCCAGAACAGTAGATGGCAGGTTGCATAAAACTCAAAAAAATGTGTATAATATCATTTGTAAATCAGCGCATACGAAAATAAAGGCTGTGTATAATAAAAGCTGCTATACCAAATCTTTCCAATAAAAAGATAATATGAAACAAACAAATAAATGGTGCTACAGCGCTTAAAGTGCATCAAGAAACTACTAACAAACACAGGTTAATCATTTGAATAAATCATTTGAAATAATAAAAACAATATGATGTTCAAACTTTTGACTTATTTGTTTAATAACTACATAACACAGTACTTGTACTTATACTTTCAGTACTTGAGTAGAAATTTTTTTTCAAAACTACTGGTACTTTTTACTTTTAGTACTTAAGTAGCAAATTTTTTGAAAAAACTACTTGCAATACTTAAGTAAAAAAAATGTTGAATACTTTAGTACTTCTACTTAAGTAACTTTTTCTGTGAGCACTTCCACTTCTACTCAAGTAATTTTTTGATCGAGCACTTGTACTTTTACTCAAGTAGAAATTTCGAGTACTTTATACAAGTCTGTCTGTATGGGGCCCTGTGGTTTCTAACAGCAGCCCTGGTTGGAGAGAAGGCCTGGCTTGCAGTCTCCACTCTAATTCATCCCAAAGGTGTTCTATCGGGTTGAGGTGAGGACTCTGTGCAGCCAGTCAAGTTCCTCCAATTAAAACTCCCTCATCTATGTCTTTATAGACCTTGCTTTGTGCACTGGTCTAAATCATTGGTGGAGGGGGGATTATGGTGTGGGGTTGTTTTTCAGAGGTTGGGCTTGGCCCCTTTGTTCCAGTCAAGGGAACCCCTAAGGCATCAGCACCATACCATTTAGTATTTCATGCTCCCAACTTTGTCATGTTAGAACAGGAAGGGGCCACCTTAAGGCGTCAGCATACCAAGACATTTCTGGACAATTTCATGCTCCCAACTTTTTGGGAACAGTTTGGGGATGGCCCCTTCCTGTTCCAACATGACTGCACACCAGTGCACAAAGCAAGGTCCATAAGGACATGGATGAGTGAGTTTGGGGAGGAGGAACTTGACTGGCCTGCACAGAGTCCTGACCTCAACCTGATAGAACACCTTTGGAATGAATTAGAGCGGAGCTTGCGAGCCAGGCCTTTTCGTCCAACATCAGTGCCTGACCTCACAAATGCGCTTCTGGAAGAATGGTCAAACATTCCCATAGACACACTCCTAAACCTTGTGGACAGCCTTCCCAGAAGAGTTGAAGCTGTTATAGCTGCAAAGGGTGGGCCAACTCAATATTGAACCCTACGGACTAAGACTGGGATGCCATTAAAGTTCATGTGTGTGGAAAGGCAGGCGTCCCAATACTTTTGGTAATATATTGTATATAGCACCCAACTGTCCCTGATTTTGAGAGACTGTATATGATTTGCAACAAAGTCCCTCTTTCCTTCTCATTTGTCCCTCAATTTGGTCTGATCTATATAACTGTATATAAAATGCACTATTTATCTTTCAAAGTGTTTCCAAGTGCTAAACCTTTCGTTCAATTTCGAAATTGTTGCATTTGTAAATTTCAAAATGCAGTATAATGGTATAGTAATCGTAAAAAAAAAAGGACTTGTGGGTTCTTTTTTTGTATAGTTTCCCTTTAAGGGGGCGTGCCAAGAGGTGTGTCCTATGCCTACATTATTTTGCTAATAGGTGTCCCTGTCTCAAAAAGTTGGGAGGTGTGAAATATAGTTCAGTTCTAAAGGGGGGTCCAGACACCTGCCAAGTAGGAGGGCTGGTTCTTGTGGTTCCCCCTGCAGTAATGTTCTCCCTTCATCCAGCTGCACTGCAGAGAGATCCATTCCTGCATCTGCACCCCCTCCACTATCCGCCCCCCCCCGTTTTCATATTCGTAAATGGTCAATGACGTCACTAGGAGACCCCGCCCCAAACCCCCCCCCCCTCCCCCCCCCTCCTCCTTCATGTACACATTGCCATCAGCCAGCAAATTGTTTGCTGAAGACAAGCAGACTAAGGACATGGATTGCTGGAACCATCTCCTGTGGTCTGATGAGACCAAGATAAACATATTTGGTTCAGATGGTGTCAAGCGTGTGTGGCTGCAACCAGGTGAGGAGTACAAAGACAAGTGTGTCTTCCTACAGTCAAGCATGGTGGTGGGAGTGTCATGGTCTGGGGCTGCATGAGTGCTGCCGGCACTGGGGAGCTACAGCTCATTGAGGGAACCATGAATGCCAACATGTACTGTGACATACTGAAGCAGAGCATGATCCCCTCCCTTCAGAGACTGGGCCGCAGGGCAGTATTCCAACATGATAACGACCCCAAACCCACCTCCAAGACGACCACTGCCTTGCTAAAGAAGCTGAGGGTAAAGGTGATGGACTGGCCAAGCATGTCTCCAGACCTAAACCCTATTGAGCATCTGCGGGACATCCTCAAACGGAAGGTGGAGGAGCGCAAGGTCTCTAACATCCACCAGCTCAGTGATGTCATCATGGAGGAGTGGAAGAGAACTCCAGTGCAACCTGTGAAGCTCTGCTGAACTCCATGCCCAAGAGGGTTAAGGCAGTGCTGGAAAATAATGGCGGCCACACAAAATATTAACACTTTGGGCCCAATGTGGACATTTTGACTTAAGGGTGTACTCACTTTTGTTGTCAGCGGTTTAGACATTAACCACTTTACCACTAGAGCATTTTGCTGTCTTACGTCTGGGCCACTTTTTGCGATTCGGCGCTGTGTGACTTTAACTGACAATTGCGCGGTCATGCGACGCCGTACCCAAACTAAATTTACGTCCTTTTTTTCCCACAAACAGAGCTTTCTTTTGGTGGTGTTTGATCACCTGTGCGATTTTTCCTTTTTGCGCTATAAACAAAAAAAGAGCGTTTATTTTGAAAAAATAACAATATTTTTAAAAATTTTTTATATGAAATTCCCCCCAAAAAAGATGTAAAAACCAATTTTTTTTTTTAATTTTTGGCCAATTTGTTTTCTGCAACCTATGTTTGGTAAAAAAAAATCGCAATAAGCATATTTTGATTGGTTTGCGCAAAAGTTATTGCGTTTACTAACTAAGGGAAAGATTTATGTCATTTTTGGGTTTTTTTTTTTTTAACGAGTAATGGCGGCGATCTTCGATTTTTTTTTGCGGGACTGCGACATTGCGGCGGACAGATCGGACCCTTGACTGACATTTTTGACACTTTTGGGGGTACCAGTGACATTACTACAGTAATCAGTGCTATAAATATGCACTGTTACTGTAAAAATGACACTGGCAGGGAAGGGGTTAATTTTATTAGAGAGGGAGGGGTTAATGTATGCCTGGTGCTTACTGACGTGTGTGGGGGGAGGTGACTGAGTGAGTCAGGGACAGATCGCAGGTTGAGCTATGCTGAACACTCCGATCTGTCACTCCCTGTCACTTAGGAGATCCGCCCGCTCTGTTTACACAAGCGGGCGGATCTCCAAACTGGATTCCCCGACAATCGGGGCAGAGCAACGGCGATCGCCGCCGCTCCTCCCCTGGCCCGACTCCCGCTGTGAATGAAAACAGCGGGAGCGCCCCGCCTACAGGGGGAGGAGTCCGGCGACGTCTTCAGACCTACAAGAGCCACTTTGCCGCAGTAGTACTACGGTACTCAGCGGTAAAGTCGTTAATGGCTGTGTTGAGTTATTTTGAGGGGACAGCAAATTTACACTGTTATACAAGCTGTACACTCACTACTTTACATTGTAGCAAAGTGTCATTTCTTCAGTGTTGTCACATGAAAAGATAGAATAAAATATTTACAAAAATGTGGAGGGTGTACTCACTTTTGTGAGATACTGTTACATTTAAAATTTCTTAACCAGTGTTCTGTGAAACTCCGGGGTTCCTTTGCCAGAGAGCAGATTTCCTGCCTACAGTGGTGTCCACCAATGCCACCAAAGAAATTTTAGAGGATGCAAAAACACTGTAGGTATAGGATATAAGGCCAAGCAGTGAAGTTTTTTGTTTCTGTCTGGAGTTCTATATTTCTATTTGGGAAAATGGCTTGGACAAATAAAGGATTCTGTAAGAAATACAGTAAATGCAGGACTTATACATGATAAATAGTTGAGGGTCTAAAAAATGGCAGTAGAGAAAAAAAAAATGGATAAAAAAAAAGTAATATAATATAAACAATAATAATGTGTTTTCTAAAGTACAAAAAAAATTGCTGTCAGGTAGAGAATAGTACGAAATGCCAAAAACATGACAAAGTGTTATTTTCCAACGCACGAAAAAAATAGCTGCTTGAAATCTTTGACTTTGGCTTGTACTGAGGGTGACAGGTGATTGGCGGCAGGTTGGCAGCCAGAGACGGCGTGAACTCCTTCTGGCGGTTGGTTTTAGCAAAATATTACCCTTGTTTGGGAAAAATAATTTTCCTAATTCTCAAATACGTTTTTAAATGGCGTAAGGTTTAATTTTTCACCTCGAATGTAGCTATTAAGTCTGCTGAGGGGTTTTGCTCCTGTCTTTTTGAGAACAGGACAGCCAGAGGGAAAGCTCACTAATTTTACTTGAATGTGTTATAGTAATAAAAACATAAAATTTATCTGAATTTTTTTTTTTCTAGTTTTGGATAGTGTATGCAGTGGTAAAATCCCCTGTCAGGTTTTTTTTTTTTTTCTGATCAATAAGGAGATTTATCTACACTTCCTGTCATGCCAGAGACACAACGGGAAGTGAGAGGAAATCTCTTAACCACTTAAGCCCCGGAAGATTTTACCCCCTTCCTGACCAGGGCCTATTTTGCGATTCGGCACTGCGTGACTTTAACGGACAATTGCGCGGTCGTGCGACGCTGTACCTAAACGAATTTGACGTCCTTTTTTCCCCACAAACAGAGCTTTCTTTTGGTGGTATTTGATCACCTGTGCGATTTTTTTATCATGCGCTATAAACAAAAAAAGAGCGACAATTTTGCAAAAATAATATTTTTCACATGTTTTTATATGAAATTCCCCCCCCCAAAAAAATGTAAAAATCAACATTTTTTTAACATTTTTGGCCAATTTGTTTTCTGCTACCTATGCTTGGTAAAAAAAAAAATCACAATAAGCGTATTTTGATTGGTTTGCGCAAAAGTTATTGCGTTTACTAACTAAGGGAAAGATTTTTGTCATTTTTGTTTTCTTTTTTTAACGAGTAATGGCGGCGATTTGCGATTTTTTTTGCGGGACTGCGACATTGCGGTGGACAGATCGGACCCTTGACTGACATTTTTGACACTTTTGGGGTTACCAGTGACATTACTACAGTAATCAGTGCTATAAATATGCACTATTACTGTAAAAATGACACTGGTAGGGAAATATGTCCCTAGGGGCGCGTTTCTAACTGTGATTGGACATGGCTACTAGTGTAAGAACAGAGATCAATGGTCCTACATAGTAGAACCGTCTGATCTCCATTTTTACACAGGGGAGAATGACAGGCGGCTTTGTTTACATTAGCCGCCTGCCTTTCTCCCTTCACGGCACACGATCGCGAGTGACCGGCGGACATCGGGTCCGCCGGTCACACGCACTGACTTCTTAAGGAACAAGCCGGGGCGGGCGTGCGCCTCTGCGGGCGCACGCTCGCCCGCTATTGGCTCACAAGCTAGTGACAGGCTAGTGACGTACCGGTACGTCACTTTGCCTGGCCGGGGCTGACCGCCGCAGTATATGTACTTGCGGCGGTCGGCAACCGGTTAAATCATTACTGTGCTGTGTTTTCATATAGGTGCCTGATCCTAATAATGCTGGGAAATCATACAAAAGACAAAGCGGTAATAGGTGTCCCCTATTACAGCATAATAATCACTATTATATTAATATATATTATTTTTATTATTATTATTATTATTATTATTATTGTTATTATTGTTCATTTAAAAAGTAAGTAAGTGCTTAAAATAATATACATGTAAATTTACACCTTTAACCACTTCTGGACCGGAAGGTTTTGCCCCTTAATGACCAGGCCATTTTTTGCGATTCGGCACTGGGTTAATTTACCGGAAAAGAGCGCGGTCGTGCGACACTGTACCCAAATAAAATTGATGTCCTTTTCTTTTTTTTCCCCACAATTAGAGCTTTCTTTTGGTGGTATTTGATCACCTCTGCAATTTTTTTATTACAAAAAAAGCAACAATTCTGAAAAAAAAAAAAAAAACCCTTTTTCACATTTTGCTATATAACATTCCCCCCAAAAAAATAAAAAATCAAATTTTTTCATCCTTTTAGGCCAATTTGTATTCTGCTACATATTTAAAAAAAATAAATTAATAGCAATAAGCGTATTTTGATTCATTTGCGCAAAAGTTATTGCATCTACAAACTAAGGGAAAAATTTATGTCATTTTTATTTATTTATTTTTTTACTAGTGATCTGCGATTTTTAGCGGGACTGCGACATTGCGGCGGACAGATCGGACCCCTAACTGACCTTTTGACACTTTTGGGGGGACCAGTAACATTACTACAGTAATTAGTGCTAAAAAAATGACACTGGCAAGGAAGGGGTTAACCTAGTGAGTGATCAAAGGGTTAAATGTGAGCCTAGGGGAGTGTTTACAAACTGTGGGGAGAGGGGCTTGTGAAATGATCATAGAGACCTGTGATCCTACAGAGAAGGATCACAGACACTCTGTGATCATTCCAGGGGGAAGAACGGTCAGATGTTTTTACAACAGCAGACCGTTCTTCTCTCTCAGCGGGGAGCGATTGCGGGTGCCCAGCGGCAATCATGGCCGCCGGCCCCATGCATCGGCATCCCCGCTGCCCAGGGAGCACGCCACCGGTGGCATGCGATCGCCCCCCAAGTACCACGTGCGCAACCGACGTAGTACTACGTTGTGTCGCGCAACCGACGTAGTACTACGTCGTGTCGCGCAACCGACGTAGTACTACGTCGTGTCGTGCAACCGATCCAGCCTGCCGCAGTAAAGCTGCGGTGGGCGGTTGGCAAGTGGTTAATATAGTAAATATCAGTTACAAAAAATGAATATTAAAAATATCCTTATAAAAAGATCAGTAACAACTATTTTATTTATATACAATTAATTAAAACCAAATAAATGTGCTAAAAAGTAAATCCAAAGACAAGAAATCGATTAGAGTAAATATGAAGGAAAAAATTTTATGTTTATCCACCTGTCAGGAGCTTATGCTCCATCATAACTGCTAGTTCCAGCATCCTGGTTTTGGCTTTGGTATTCTCCTTGTCTGTCTGTGTCCAACCGCAAGGTGATTGATGTGGCCAAAGTCTGGGTGGAGACCAAACCTGATATAAGCCAGCCAAGCCTGCAGTCTCATGCTTGTGATAGATTGTTCAATACCTGATTTAGATGCCTGTTTGTCTGTACATGTTGGCATTCATGGTTCCCTCAAGTACCTACTTGCTTTGCTCAGTTTGCACATGCCCTGGCGTGGTGGCCGGGCACTATATCATTGTGTATAAATCCTGGGGGCAGCCAGTACCAGTAGGCCTGCTTGTCTTATGGTAAAAGGGGCTGCTAGAGGTGAAGAACGCAGTAGCCAACTGAAGTGTCTGACCACCTATGTTAGGGGTAATCGTGACATCACCATCATAAATGTGTCAAAAAAATGACCACCTGATGCCACCACTTAAAGAAAAGAAGCACACCTTCTTTTTCGACCCCAAAATCAAGGAAGGTCAAGCAGAACTCAAAAATCCACCCTTGGGACGACTGTCCAAATCTTAGTTCAATCTCAAAGGATGTAACCAAATCTTGCTTCCTGTGATTCAATATGTGTATACAATAATGAAATACGGCTCAGTATCTTTTATTAAAAATGGACACTCACATGGTCAAAGCCTGATTTAGGCAGCACTGAAATATATTGAATAAAAACACCTGCCGGCATACAAACAAGACTGCCAATCCAGTCCCTAATTTCTGTCAGGGATCTCATACAGCAGATGTGCATTCCTGTGCAGCAGGTGCTCATTCTTATGTGCATGTGCAGGATTGTGAGCATAGAAGCCTAACTAGACTTGCAAGGACTAGATCATGGATGTCCAACCTGTGGCCCTCCAGCTGTTGCAGAACTACAAGCCCCATCATGCCTCTGCCATTGGGAGTCATGTTTGCAACTGTCAGCCTTGCAATGCCTCATGGGACTTGAAGTTCCACAACAGCTGGATGGCCGCAGGTTGGATACCCATGGACTAGATCATGGTGCCCTGTATGCTATTTAAACAGATTGCCTGCCTGGCCTCAGTGCTGGATTGTCTTCAGCTCTGGTTCCTGATTCTAGAAAGTCTGCTAACCTTGTTCCTGACCCGTTTATGCCTGACACCTCTCTTGGCTCACCTCTGCCTGTTATGTCTGCTGCACGCTTGTGTTACCGAATTTGGCTTGGATTTCTGACTAAGTCTTCGCCTCCCGACTTGGTGTCTTGCGGCCAGCATGTTACCGACGTCTCTCTGTTCCCATCCTTGAACCTGATCCTGACTTTGCACCGGGCTGTCTGGCTGCTGCTGAACAAGGCTTGTGACCAGACTCCATTCTACCACTGGAAGGACTCCTGTGTTTCCAAGCTTCAGCTCCCTACTACATCTTCCTGGCACCTGCACCCATCCACTGACTTAGCAGTCCCTGTCTTCACTACCTGGGGTGTTTGGATGGGAATGCCTCAAAAGGCCACCCTGGTCATCTCAGGCTCCACAGTCAGGTAAGAGTGCAGATTTTGGCTCTGAGGAAGAGTGTTCTCTCTCGAAACACGTAAGTCAGGTCATTGTGGATGCCATCACACCATCCAGCAGTATAGAAGTGGTCTGGAGGCATTCTGTTCCCAATTCCTACATGCATGTATACATCTTATGTTTGTGAGTATAATGTATGCTACCTATTTGGATTTTAATAAACTTTTTTAGTGGTAATGCACAAGGTTGGTGCGCCCTTCTCTTGTTGTTGTCTTTCAGTGTTTTTCAGATACCCTTGGTCCTGAGGGGGTAGCAAGACCACCTATTTTTGCGCTACAAAGACCATTTAGAACATTTACCTTCCCGCATACCACTTGAACGCAGGAGAGATACTGTTTTTGGAATTCCACAGTCAGGTACATGAGAATTTCTGTGGGATTGGTGACATCATCAGACGCCCCCAATATAAGGGAAAATTTGTTTGGTCACGTGCTTTCAAAAGTCGGTAACGACTTGTTTACATCAAACTGAAACCAGAAGTGAGGAAATCCTCATCACTTCTATCTTGTTACATCACACAGTGGCAGGAACAACATCAGTTCCTCTCACTGTGTCGGGGGAAGCCAATGTCACCGGTTGCACCCTTACCAGGCTCCTCAATGGGATGGGAGAGCCCTGTAAATGGACCCCCTTCTGCCACCTCTAGAAGTGATGGAGCGGCTGTATACCCAGTCTATCATTTCTACTAAAAGGAGCAGCAGAAAATGTTAATGCAGGGATGTTGCCTGCAGCTGCTGGCATTATCCAGGTGTGACCACTTCAACTAAAGGATGTCAGATGGTGTCCATATGATGTTTTTTTAATCCTACCTAAAATATGTTGACCATGACCTTTGACCCTAATCTTGACCTTATCTCTATCCCTCACACTGACCTAGATCAAGCCCTGATCTAGCTATTTTTTGCATTATTATTATTTTTAACACACACTTTTCTTTACATTTTTCTTCTTTAGCAAGATGAAAAAGATACAATGTATTATAAAATGTGTCCTGTATGTATACAATGTATTATATAATGGATCCTGTATGTATACAATGTATTATATAATATATCCTGTATGTATACAATGTATTATATATTGCATCCTGAAAGTATACAATGCATTATATAATGGATCCTGTGTGTGAACAATGTATTATATAATGGACCCTGTATGTATACAATGTATTATAGAATGTATCCTGTATGTATACAATGTATTATAAAATGTATCCTGTATGTATACAATGTATCATATATTGCATCCTGAAAGTATACAATACATTATATAATGGATCCTGTGTGTGAACAATGTATTATAGAATGGATCCTGTATGTATACAATGTATTATAGAATGGATCCTGTATGTATACAATGTATTATATAATGGATCCTGTATGTATACAATGTATTATAGAATGTACCCTGTATGTATACAATGTATTTTATAATACTGTATATCCTGTATGTATACAATGTATTATAGAATATATTCTGTATATATACAATGTATTATATAATATATCCTGTATGTATACAATGTATTATATAATGGATCCTGTATGTATACAATGTATTATAGAATGGATCCTGTATGTATACAATGTATTATAGAATGGATCCTGTATGTATACAATGTATTATAGAATGTACCCTGTATGTATACAATGTATTATAGAATGTACCCTGTATGTATACAATGTATTTTATAATACTGTATATCCTGTATGTATACAATGTATTATAGAATATATTCTGTATATATACAATGTATTATATAATATATCCTGTATGTATACAATGTATTATATAATGGATCCTGTATGTATACAATGTATTATATAATATATCCTGTATGTATACAATGTATTATATAATGTACCCTGTATGTATACAATATATTATATAATGGATCCTGTGTGTGAACAATGTATTATATATTGTACCCTGTATGTATACAATGTATTATATAATAGATCCTGTATGTATACAATGTATTATATAATATATCCTGTATGTATACAATGTATAATATAATGTATCTTGTATGTATACAATGTATTATATGATGGATATTGCATGTATACAATGTATTATAGAGTGTATCCTGGATGTATACAGTACAATGTATCTTTCTCTCTATACAAGAGATGAAAACACACAGGTGCGGGCTGTCAGGGGGGTACCATCAGACCTCCTGCATGGGTCCTGGCCCAGCAAGGGGGGCCAGGCAGCAAGGTATATTGGATGTGAGCAGGGAGGGTGATCAGTGCAGCAGGGGGGCATTTATTGGAACTGATCCCATGTATGGCTCTCTCTCCAGCAGCTGAAAGCTGGCTTCTTCTCCTCTCCCTCCCGTTGGCTTTCAGCTGCAGCAGAAAGTGTCATACAAAGGATAAGTTCCAGTACTTGCCTACCCCCACCCACCATACCAATTGTCCTCCCTGTGCAATATACGTTTCCCCCTGCAGGTCTTTTGGCTTCCCTCCTCTCCTTCTCATTGGCAGCCAGGGCTGCCATCAGGGGGGGACAGCCCATACACATGTAGGGGGCCGGGCATCCTGAGGGGCCCAGTCGTCCGGCATGGTCAGGAGATGACAGGGGTGGGAGATGCACCTGCTCTTGGTGGATTCTTTTCATGTGGGTGCAGGGGCGCTCCGAGGTCCTGAGGAATGTTGGTGGTCAAGCCTGGGGGGCCCAGGCCTAAAACTTTGTATTTTCTGATGGCTGCCCTGTCGGCAACTACAAACACACAATAGGATCCTTCAAGATTGAGAGTAGAGGAAGGGTCAAGTAAATATGTCATATTTACCAGCCCCTTCCATTCCTGAATGAACACAATGAGTGATCGGTAGCGATCATTCACTGTGTTTATTCATAACTGAAGCCTTGGCTGTATGGGGCCCGTGAATTTTAACAGCAGCACTGTGGGCTGTACATTGACTGTATGCTGTGATAGCCAGTCAGAGGCTATCAGAGTGATCAGGTGATCAGGTGATAGGCCCCCAGGTTCCCGATCAATAGTACGAGACCCAGGGGCTCTTGTGGGAAGCCCAAACACTGGTACACATTTATGCGGCCTCATAGATAACGACCCACTTCAGTGAGGGCGCATAAGTTTATACAGTCAGCAAAAAAGGGGAAAGGAATAGTAGTAAGGAAGAAAAAAAAAATTGTAAATAATTAACCGCTTCCGGACCACCCTCCGCAGTTATACTCCGGCCCTCCTGCGTGAACCGACGTAGCAGCTAGGGGGCAAGCGCACGCTGCTGTTGGCGCCCTCTCGCGCCCACTCATCAGCGGGGACTCCGATGCACGGGGCAGATGGCTCCAATTGCCGCCTGCCACCCGCGATCGCTCCCCGCTGAGAGAGAAGGACGGTCGGATGTTGTAAGCACAGCCGACCGTTCTTTTCTCTGGAATGATCACAGAGCTCCTGTGATCCTTCAATATAGGAACACATGTCTCTATGATCATTTCACAAGCCCCGCCCCCATACAGTTAGAAACACGCCCCTAGGTACACATTTAACCCCTTGATCACTTACTGTGTTAACCCCTTCCCTGCCAGTGTCATTATTACAGTAACAGTGCAGATTTTTAGCACTGATTACTGTAGTAATGTCACTGGTCCCCCCCCAAAAGTGTCAAAAATGTCAGTTAGGGGTCCGATCTGTCCGCCGCAATGTCGCAGTCCCACAAAAAAAAATTGCAGATCACTGCCATTACTAGTAAAAAAAACCAATAAAAAATTACATAAATCTTTCCCGTAGTTAGTAGATGCGATAACTTTTGCGCAAACCAATCAAAATATGCTTATTGCGATTTTATTTTTTTTTTTTAACCAAAAATATGTAGCAGAAAACAAATTGGCCTAAAATGTTAAAAAAATGTAAATTTTTTTTTGGGAATGTTAAATAGCAGAAAGTGAAAAATATTGTTTTTTTTTTTTTTTTTTCAAAATTGTCGCTCTTTTTTTGTTTATAGCGCAAAAAGTAAAAATCGCACCAAATACCACCAAAAGAAAGCTCTATTTGTAGGGAAAAAAGGACATCAATTTGTTTTGGGTACAGCATCGCACGACCGCGCAATTGTTAGTTAAATTAGCGCAGTGCTGAATCGCAAAATATGGCCTGGTCATTAAGGGGGCAAATCCTTCCGGTCCAGAAGTGGTTAAAATACAATAATAACGCACTTTCTGAAGCATGGAAAAACTGCTGACAGGCAGAGGCTAGAGGACCAAACAAATAATGCGAAAAACACGATAAAGTGGAATTCTTTGACGCACCAAAAATAGCTGCTCTGGCTGGGGTGATGGGTGACAGGTGATTGGCAGCGAGGGGCGATGTGATCTCCCGTCTGACAGATGGTTTTAGCAAAATATTAGCCTTGTTTCTGAAGAACAATTTTCTTAATTCTTAAATATCTTTTTTAAATGGCGTAAAGGTTTGATTTTTCACCCCGAATGTACAATTTAGCTTTTACATCTGCTGAGGGGTTTTGCTCCTGTCTTATAAAAACAGGACAGCCAGAGGGACAGTGTAGCCATTTTATTTAATCTGTTGTTTTAACGTTTAAAGTTTATTTAAAACCAACTTTTTTTTTTTTTTCTTCACTTTAAAAGACAACTGAACTTTAAGAAAATGCATTCATTCTTTGTTCCCTCTTTCCTTGACCTAACCTTCCCCACCCTCTCCTCCACAGATATGTACTTACCTCCATCTGACAGACGCAGTTCTGATGTTTGCATTTGGAGGTCCAAGTTATCCCTGTCCTGGACTCATTTCAGCCCTATAGACTTCTATGGGACTGATAACCTCATGCCATCTGAGCAAGACATAAAAAAGTACATAAAAAAGGGCAGAGACGTAACTAGAACCTTCAGGGCCTCGGTGCAACAAACAATGAAGAGTAGAAAGGTAGGGGTGACCAGCGCTATGGAGTGTAGACCTTAGACAATAGTGAAGGTGTAAGCTGCCAACAACCAAACCCACAAGGGGTTAAAGTGTGAAATATATATGAAAGGAGGCTGCAACGGCGCTACCCTAAAGTGAACAAGTGCTTATTGTATGTGCCAACTTAAGACAAAGTGCCAATAAAAATTGTGTCATAAAAAACCATTTAATTTAAAATTAAATAAAGTGCACTAGTGATTTGTGGTGTGACCAAGTTAGTTGGTTAATAAACTGGGCCCATAAGGTGCAACTCAGTAAAGTGCAAGTGCTGTGCTGCATATACTAGACGAGTAAGAAATAATGGGTTCCCAATGTGCATTTATTTTATAATAACAATTGGCAGAAAATAAGTTAAATTCATAAGTGAAAAATCGCATAAAACAGTGAACATAAATTCATCCGTGCTGTGCGTGGAATTTGTAATACCACTAAAGTGAAAAAAGTGCTAAATTGAATAAGAGAAAGTGATAAATAAAATTGGGGTTGCAATTTTGTTGTACATCCACTAGATGTCGCCCCTAGATATACGACCTGTACTTAAGGAAAAAGATGGTCGGTTTCTTCCGGGGTTCTCCAGTGGGTCGAACCAGGCTTTTTAGTACCTCAGGTTAGAAGAAAGAAACCCCATGATGTAAAGTATATCTGTAGCGTGGAAGAGAGAGCATAAAGACTCACGTTTGAGGCTGTCTAGGATCAGCGCCGCTCCAGCAGACGTCACATGACGAAACGCGTAGGGCGGAGTCGTAACGTCATTACGTCACTTCCGGTTTCGGAGCCTGGGCCGTGGAACGCGGAAGCTTCCCGGCCATCACCGCTGATCCTAGACAGCCTCAAACGTGAGTCTTTATGCTCTCTCTTCCACGCTACAGATATACTTTACATCATGGGGTTTCTTTCTTCTAACCTGAGGTACTAAAAAGCCTGGTTCGACCCACTGGAGAACCCCGGAAGAAACCGACCATCTTTTTCCTTAAGTACAGGTCGTATATCTAGGGGCGACATCTAGTGGATGTACAACAAAATTGCAACCCCAATTTTATTTATCACTTTCTCTTATTCAATTTAGCACTTTTTTCACTTTAGTGGTATTACAAATTCCACGCACAGCACGGATGAATTTATGTTCACTGTTTTATGCGATTTTTCACTTATGAATTTAACTTATTTTCTGCCAATTGTTATTATAAAATAAATGCACATTGGGAACCCATTATTTCTTACTCGTCTAGTATATGCAGCACAGCACTTGCACTTTACTGAGTTGCACCTTATGGGCCCAGTTTATTAACCAACTAACTTGGTCACACCACAAATCACTAGTGCACTTTATTTAATTTTAAATTAAATGGTTTTTTATGACACAATTTTTATTGGCACTTTGTCTTAAGTTGGCACATACAATAAGCACTTGTTCACTTTAGGGTAGCGCCGTTGCAGCCTCCTTTCATATATATTTCAAACAATGAAGAGCCCCCCGGACCCCTGGGAATTCTGAAAGATCCCAGAAGCATCCTAAGCCGCTGTCATACTGATGCCCATAGGTATGCACCCCAAAGCTAAAACACAGGGGTCTGTGTGCGCATGTGTATATATATATATATATATATATATATATATATATATATATATATATATCAGAGGCATAACTAGAACCCCCCGGTGCAAGAAACCATGAAGAGCCCCCCGGACCTCTGGCCGGAGCCCTTCCCTTCAAGCCTGGGGCACTTCCCACTGATTCTGGGGCCCTTTACTCTCATTGCGGGGCCCTTTATTACGGTCCCGCAGCGGGACCCTTTCACAAGTTCGGCAGTGGGCCCCCTTCCTGTCATCTTGGGGCCTCCCCATGCCAGGCCCCATGCCAGTGGTATGCCAGGGCCCAGTTGCAAGTGTGACCTTTGCAATCCTGGAAGTTCCCCCACTGCTGTCAGTAGTTTTTATTTTTTGGTATTTTAATTGTATTATTTTTTATCATTTTATTTTTTTTTTTTTTCAATGTCACTGACTATGACTCTGTCCATTCAGAAAAGGAAGGAGCTGGTAAATTACACATTTACTGACCCCTTCCTGGTTCTCTATTGTGACACATCCCCTGCAGCAGCCGGCAGGATAGGGAAGGGAGCACAGTGGGGGGGGGGGGGGGGGCAGCAAAGTGGGGGGGGGGAGACCAGGTGAGCATACAGGGGCCCAGACAGCAGAACACAAGTGAACTGGATAGGAGGAGCGGCGGGGGCAGCATGCAGAGGAACCAATCTCCTCCATTTTCCTTCTGCAGCTACAGGAGGTAAAAGGCGTACAGTGATTTCTCTAAGTGCTGCCTCCACCACCCCTCCTATCCAGCTGTACAGGGGAGCCGCACAGGCCCCCTGGAGCATGGAGCCCGGTTGCAATTGCAACCCCTGCAACCCCTGTAGTTATGCCCCTGATGTGAACAGTGAAGACAGAAGAGAGAGGCGTCTCTGAGTGCAGATTTAATATTGAATAGCAAATAAAAACAGTAGTAACTCACATTGAGGTAAGTACATGCAGGCAGATCAAGGAAGTGGTGGATCAAGCAAGGGATCATAGGTGAATGTCAGTCCCATAAGCTGGCATCCTGTGGAGAGATGTAGGAGCTGAGCAGCCTCGCTATGTCACCGTCTACGTTCCGACTGAACGGTAGATGTATCTTCAGAACGAGGCTTGGGACGCGATGGCTCCAGCCAATTTTATCAAAACCAAACTGCCTCACAGGCTTCCCACTGCACTATACTGACAGAAACAGAGCTGAGACTTGTCCCTGTCAGGATAGTGCAGGGGGCAGCCTGCGAGGCAGTTTGGTTTTGTTAAGATTGGCTGGAGCCTGCAAGGTCCTTCACTGGGGCCAGCATCTTCTCCCTGGCTTCTTCTGGGTGCCAGGTCTAAAGTCTACAAATACCTCCCAAGCAACAGTCCAAGGCCGTGGGGTCCCTCACCAGGGCCAACATCTTTTCCCTTGCTTCTTCTGGGTGCCAGGTCAATAGTCTACAAATACCTCCCTTGCAACAATCCAATGCCTGTGAGGTTCATTACCGGGTCCAGTATCTTCTCCTTGGCTTCTCCTGGGTGGCAGGTCTAAAGTCCACAAATACCTCCCTGGCAACAGTCCAACACCCACAAGGTCCCTCATCGAAACCAGAATCTTCTTCTTGGCTTCTTCTGGGTGCCAGGTCTAAACTCCACAAATACCTCCTTAGCAACAGTCCAATGCCCGTGTGCCCCTTCACCGGAGCCAGCATCTCCTCTTTGGCTTCTTCTGGGTCTAAAGTCCACAAATACCTCCCTAGCAACAGTCCAACAACTGCTGTGCCCTTCACTGGGGCTAGCATCTACTCCCTGTCTTCTTCTCAATGTTTCAAGGTCTTACCTTGCCCTCCTGTTGACTGCCATCTTGGACATGTGCAGACTGCTGCCTCTTATAAACTCTGATTGCATCGTCACTTGCCTGCTGCCTGGGTGTCGCACAGTGATAATGCTGCACACCTGACTATATCTATCACCTGATGGGTTGCAGTCCTTGCCCTTGAGTTTGTGCTCCAAGGTGCATCTCTGCTAGCAGTCTTCTGTTCTCTGTGTTCCTCCGTGTATGACCTGGTTTGGCTGACGACTCCCCTGGCCCTCGACCCCACATCGGCAGATGACCCGCTTCTGTATTCCACCCCGGCTTGGATGACTACCCGCTTCTGGACTTGACCCCGGCTTGTTCCTGCTTTCACTTCCTCATTCTTGCCGTGCGTTTATTGTTGTTTGCTCCAAAAAACTGCTTTATTTTACCTGCGTCCCCATGTGGTCTGGTTTCCTGGCACCCTGTCAGGGTGTGAGGTCTAAAGTCTACAAATACCTCCCTAGCAAGAATCCAATGCATTTGTGTGGGCCAGCATTTTCCCTCTGGCTTCTTTTGAGTGCCAGGTCTAAAGTCTACAAATACCTCCCTAGAGAGAGTCCAAAGCCCACCAGGTCCCTCACCGGGGCCAGCATCTTCTCCCTGGCTTTTTCTGAGTGCCAGGTCTAAAATCTACAAATACCTCCCTAGAGAGAGTCCAATGCCCACCAAGTCCCTCAACGGGGCCAGCATCTTCTTCCTGGCTTCTTCTGGCTGCCAGGTCTAAAGTCTACAAATACCTCCCTAGAGAGAGTCCAACGCCCACCAGGTCCCTCAACGGGGCCAGCATCTTTTTCCTGACTTCTTCTGGGTGCCAGGTCTAAAATCTACAAATACCTCCCTAGAGAGAGTCCAACGCCCACCAGGTCCCTCAACGGGGCCAGCATCTTCTTCCTGACTTCTTCTGGGTGCCAGGTCTAAAATCTACAAATTTTTCCTTAGCAACAAGTCACTGTGCAAGAGGTCCCTCACTGGGGCCAGCATCTTCTTCCTGGCTTCTTCTGGGTGCCAGGTCTAAAGTCTACAAATACCTCCCTAGAGAGTGTCCAACGCCCACCAGGTCCCTCAACGGGGCCAGCATCTTCTTCCTGGCTTCTTCTGGGTGCCAGGTCTAAAATCTACAAATACCTCCTTACCAACAGGTCACTGTGCAAGAGGTCCCTCACTGGGGCCAGCAACTTCTCCCTGGCTTCTTCTGGGTGCCAAGGAAGACTGACGGGGATATACTTTCCAAATGTGCAAGCCCCTCCGTCCCACATCTTTGCTTTCTTTTTACAGACCCCTGATGTACCACTCCTAAGGTTTTTTTTTTTTCTTTTCTTTTTCCCTCTCAATTTTCTTTTTGTGAATCTAGTTTTCTTGTTGTTCTCAATGTTATGTATGCATGACGTAAATGCTCTTATTTTTTCTGAAAGTGACCTTATTTCCTATTACTCTGTGATTCATCGTACCCATTGAGCCTTACCTATTGTTTTGTTTGTACACATGTCATTTTCTTTATAATTCTGCAAAACTTTCATAAAAATACAATTAAAAAAAAAAAAGATAAAAAGCCTTCTGTGTGCAGAAGCCCCCTCAGACCCCCCTAATACTTACCTGAGGTCCCTCTCTGTTCAGCCGTCCGAGATTCTCCCTCCTAATTGGCTGAGACACATTGGCTGCTGTCAATCAGGAGAGCGGGGCCAGGTTGTGATTCCGTGTCTGAATGGACACAGGGAGCTGTGACTCCGGTGCCCCCATAGCAAGCTGCTTGCTGTGGGGGCACTCAACAGGAGGGAGGGGCCAGGAGCACAGAAGAGAGACCTGAGAAGAAGAGGATCCGGGCTGCTCTTTGCAAATCCAACTGCACAGAGGAGGGAAGTATGACATGTTTATTATTTTTATAGGAATAAAAGGAGACTTTATAATCACTTTAAGGACCGCCCTAAAGCAGATTTATTGCTACAGGGCGGTGCTCCTGCATATATATATATATATATATACATGATTCTGCATCTCCGCCTAGGGGCGGATTACTCACCTTACTCACATTACTCACAGCAGAAGCCGATCTGTGGGTGCTGGGCAATGAATGCCTGCCAGCACCCACCAATCGTTGGGAAAAGGCAAAGGCTGGAGCTCTGCCTATGTAAACAAGGCAGAGCTCCGCTCTGATAGGGGAGAAGTAATGGATTTTGTGTCCCTACAAGGAATTTGATCACCTTAGATGTTTAATCCCTTCCCAGCCAGTTTTGTTAGTACAGTGACAGTGCATATTTTTAGTACTGATAGCTGTATTATGGCGCTTTTCCACTGCATGGAATCGAACGGTTCGGCTCGCTTTTGTGCTTTTCCACTACATGGAACCGAATGGTACGGCTCGCTTAAACAGTACCACGTCAGTTGTGGTTCCAAGAGGGCCGTACCGGTACCATATCCCACAATCCTTTGCATGCAGCCTTGACTGTTTGTCACTACTAGCCACTGATTGGTCAGAGAATCGTTGTTATCCCACCCACTTACTTTAGTACTACTTTAGTGGAAAAGCAAACCATACCAAACCGTACCGAACCGTTCCAACACCATACCATGCGGTACCACGCAGTGGAAAACCAAACTGAGCCAAGCAGGGCCGAGTCGAGCCGAACCGGTACTTGCAGTGGAAAAGTGCCATTAGTGTCACTGGTTCCCAAAAAGTGTCAGTTAGTGTCCGATTGTCCGTCGCAATATTACAGTCCCACTATAAGTTGCTGATCGTCGCCATTACTAGTATAAAAAAATAAAAATTACAGTATATATATCATAGTTTGTAGATGCTATAACTTTTAAGCAAACCAATCAATATACGCTTATTGGGATTTTTTTTTAGTACATACATGTAGCAGAATGCATATTGGTCCAGTTTTTTTTAAGTTTTTATAAAGAAATTTGATTTTTTACATTTTTTTTTTTTATTGGATGTGTTTTATAGCAGAAAGAAAGAAATATTGTTTTTTCTTTTTTTTAATTGTCGGCCTTTTTTTGTTTATAGCGCAAACATTTTTTTTCAACGCAGAGGTGATCAAATACCACCATAAGTAAAGTCTATGCGTGGGAATAAAATGACATACATTTTATTTAGGTAAATATTGTGTTTTTTTTTTTTTTTAATCCATTAAGACCCCTTTCACACGAGGCCGATGCGTTTTGACAGCTCCGCTGATCACCACTGAGCAGGCGGATGACAGATTAGTCTCTGCTTACTGTGCAGAGACGGACCGGTCAGAGTCCCACTCTCCTCTATGGGGAGATCGGATGAAAACAGAAAACCTGTCCAATTTCATCTGATCCTACGCGCTGGACGGATGGCGAACGTATCGCCATACATCTGTTTTCAGCGTATCTTGTCGGATCGGATGCCAGGCAGGTGTCAGCAGACATTCACCTCCCCATAGAGGTACATAGGTGGCCCGATTGGGTCCACCTGAAAAAGGGACAGGTGGACCCGATCGGTCCATATCGTTTTAAAGGGGCCTAAAGTGTATTTTTTCCAAAAGTCAGCGGACATCCACCTCCCCATAGAGGTCCATAGTTGGGCCGATTGGGTCCGCCTGAAAAATGGACAGGTGGACCCAATCCGTCCATATCGTGCAAAAGGGGCCTAAAGTGTATTTTTCCAAAAAGTCAACGGACATCCGCCTCCCCACAAAGGGCCATTGGTGGCCCGATCGGGCCCACCTGAAAAACAGACAGGTGGTAACTATGCTCTGCAATCTTTTCAATAAAAATATCAAACAAGAAAAGGGGCCTAAAGTGTATTCTTCCTAAAAATCAGCGGACATCCGCCTCCCCATAGCTGTCAATGGGTGGCCCGATCAGATCTGCCTGAAAAACAGAGAAGTGGACCCAATCAGTCCATATCGTGTGAAAGGGGGCTAAAGTGTATTTTTCCCAAAAGTCAGCGGACATCCGCCTCCCCATAGAGGTCCATGGGTGGCCCAATCGGGTCTACATGAAAAAGGGACAGGTGGACCCGATCGGTCCATATCGTGTTAAAGGGGCCTAAAGTGTATTTTCCCCAAAAGTCAGCAGACTTCCATCTCCCCATAGAGGTCGACAGTTGGCCCGATCGGGTCCGCCTGAAAAACGGACAGGTGGACCCAATCCGTCCATATCGTGTAAAATGGGCCTAAAGTGTATTTTCCCCCAAAAAATTGCAAAACTGCTGCACAAATAACACGTGACATAAAAATCTGCAATGATCTACATTTTATTCTCTAGGGCAAGGGTCTTCAAACTATGGCCCTCCAGTTGTTCAGGAACTACAATTCCCATCATGCCTAGTCATGTCTGTGAATGTCAGAGTTTTAAAATGCCTCATGGGATGTGTAGTTCTGCAACAGCTGGAGGGCCGTAGTTTGAGGATCCCTGCTCTAGGGTCTCTGTAAAAACAAAAATCTATAATATTTGAGGTTTATAAGTAGTTTTCTAGCAAAAAATACTGAATAAATTTGTAAACAAAAAATGCCAGAAAAAGCCTGGTCTTCGAGTGGTTAAAACATCAAATAAAGGAGATCATTTAATTTCCAAACGTTCGGCATTAGTTGTCGGCTAACACGGTACGGCGGTCTATTCCCGCCCGAGTCTCCAAATCACAGAGAGTGCAGACTCTTCATGCAGGATCGAATAACTTTACAAGTAGGTTTTGTTTGGAGTTTTGGTTTCCTTCTTTCCTTCCTCTCCTGAAGAGTTTTCTATCCTAACGACCCGGGCCTCCTGCCAGGGCTTGGCGGTTGCGCGGTCGGCGGTATTACGGATTCCGCGTCCGTTATCTCTCTGGAAGAGTTTATTTCCAGCAGCTCTGATAACTCCTGAGGAGGCTCTAAGCTGTTTATCAGCGGAGTGCAGGAGGCGGCGGAGAGAGGTGGGGGAGGGGGAGTTGGGCGGCTGGTCTTTGTAGTGTGCCCTGGGAATGTGCGCGGTCTGGTACCAGCTTCAGATAAGGGGCCACGTGACTCCCACTCCACAGGAACTCCTGGCAACACTCACTGCAGGGAGCGGGCGGCACGGGTGGGGGGGACTACAAGTCCCAGCAAGACTTATCAGCCTGCTGAGGTCTTCACTTTATATATACCTGTCTGTAATATCTGCATTCTCTTCCTCACTATATAGCAAGATCGCAGTAAGTGCCGGTTCACATCAGTGTGATGTCAGACATCGCGTGTGATTCGGAGCGCACTGTTCTGCAAAACAAATGCGATGTCTGTGCGATGCTAATTCAGCAATGCAGATTGTAAAGGCTGAATTTGCATCGGATTCGGACACAACACGCACAGAACCCTTTTTTGGGTCCGCACCAGAATCAGAACGCATGGGCGTTCACACCTCTGCAATCCGATTCATGTCCGAGCTGACAGTTCGCACTGGGATATGCAAACTGATTTGGGGGTGTCGTTAACTTTGTATTGACACTCCCAGCTCTCCTCCACCTCACCTGTCGTGACATCACTGGTTGCTAGATGCCAGGCGGCGATAGCAACCAGTGAAGGGAAGTATGGGACAGCGGCACAGCTAGAACAACAGAGGCCCTCTCGGCGCTGCCGCTGCTGCAGATTCTAGGACTCGGTACTTGGAGTAGGTAATATTTTCAGGGGGGTTCAGCGGGGGGGGGGGGCAATTGCCCACCCCCCCTTCCCCCTTGATTGCTATTGTCACTTTTTTTGCACTATTTTGCACATACTGGCCATATGCAAGTCTACACCAGGGATTGGTAAACCAATATAAAACAGTCCCCCTGGTGGACAGTGAATATAAGCACTTTGGAGATTTTTTTGGGATTATTTGCATTCTCGGCACTAATTTTAGCACGTATAGCACTAGCACTTTCATAAGCACGTTGCACATATTAATTTATATGTGGTATCTTATACTTGTATTTGTGATTTGTAGTTGGTATATATTTATTTATTCATGCACAACAGCACCTTATGAAAAACACCACTACATGGGCAACATTTATATGATTTTTTAATTATTAAATTTTTCACATATTGGCACACATTCCCTCCTAATAGGTAGCGCCACAAACCAACATTTCACATTAACGCTCTGATACCGTACCCCAATCCTTAGGGGTAAGTTGGTGGCAGCTTACACCTTCAATTTTTAGTAGTTTTTATAGTAGTTTTTCCAAAGTGCTGGTCCCACTAGTTTTTATTTTTATTAAGGGGGTAAAACCTTCTGGTTAATACAATGCACCAAGACGCCATGGCCTGAACGGGCCCTAAATGTATGGTGAAAGTCACATTCACTGCTCTGTAGTCTTGGAACACACCTGGATTCACAGACATCTAATGAGCTCATATCATTTTAGCCCTATTAGGGTACTATCGGGGGGCTCTGAGCTCTTTACACCCTCAGAGGTCTCCAAGCATACAATACATGGTATATAGATTTAATTATGAATTAGATAAGCCGACAGGACTGTGGCAGCAGCTGCTCAACGTCCCAACTGAGCCAACGGCTTCTGCCAGCAAAACGGAAGCTGTCAGCGCTGAGACGTATCACCTGAAGGCAAATCATTACCCGACTTCCCAAGCTGTTCATTTATTGTAACCAACAATTAAACATACAGGGATGTCACTAAAATACGAGAGGCGGCATTCAAAGGCTTGTTACTAGCATGCTAAAGGAGGTGAGAGTAGTCAGCAAAGTGATCGAGTATTTTTTTTTTTTCAGATCTGTTAAGTAATCCAGTGCGAGATCCGGAGCTTCTTGTAATAAAGACCGGTCACCAGGGCCGGGGCAAGGGGGAAAAAGGGCAGCTGCCTTGGGCGCACCTTGTATTGTAGGCACAGCTGGTACAAGGATTTTTGACACCTTAGGCAAAACCTAATTTTTTCTCCCTTGACTCCACCCCCTTTGCCCCATGTATACGGTGGAGGTGTTGGAGGTGGAGATTTTTGCAGCACCTCTCCATCTATTTCTTCAGCCGTGGACTCGGCCTGAAGACAAATAGTGGCGGCACCGACTCGCTTCCTCATGCCAACTGTGGTCCACAGGCCCGGGCCCGTACCTGCGTCTCTGGACCCAGTCGGAAGACAAATAGTGGCGGCACCAGCTTGCTTCCTCATGCCAGCTGTGGTCCACAGGACTGGGCCCGTACCTGCGCCTCTGGACCCAGTCGGAAGACAAATAGTGGCGGCACCGGCTCGCTTCCTCATGCCAGCTGTGGTCCACAGGGCCGGGCCCGTACCTGCGCCTCTGGACCCAGTCGGAAGACAAATAGTGGCGGCACCGGCTCGCTTCCTCATGCCAGCTGTGGTCCACAGGGCCGGGCCCGTACCTGCGCCTCTGGACCCAGTCGGAAGACAAATAGTGGCGGCACCGGCTCGCTTCCTCGTGCCAGCTGTGGTCCACAGGACTGGGCCCGTACCTGCGCCTCTGGACCCAGTCGGAAGACAAATAGTGGCGGCACCGGCTCGCTTCCTCATGCCAGCTGTGGTCCACAGGGCCGGGCCCGTACCTGCGCCTCTGGACCCAGTCGGAAGACAAATAGTGGCGGCACCGGCTCGCTTCCTCATGCCAGCTGTGGTCCACAGGGCCGGGCCCGTACCTGCGCCTCTGGACCCAGTCGGAAGACAAATAGTGGCGGCACCGGCTCGCTTCCTCGTGCCAGCTATGGTCCACAGGGCCGGGCCCGTACCTGGGCCTCTGGACCCAGTCGGAAGTCCCGGAAGACAAACAGCACCAAGGCACTTGCTTACCACGCCAACAGCACGCCTGCACAGTGCAGCGCCCCCCCCCCCCCACTGATGTGCACTCTAGTCTGGCACCTACCTTGCCTAAAGGTAGCACTGGCTCTGATTGTAAGGATGGGGGCTCCACAAGTTCCTTCATCACTACTTCTGTCAGCCCAGCACTGGAAGCAGCAAGGAGAGGATGAGAGAGCCGGAAGGAGGTGCAGGCTGTGCTCTCTCTCCCCCTCCTCCTCATAATCCCACACATAATGAGGGGGGGGGCGCAATTTGCCATCTTTGCCCTGGGCACTGGCTGATCTTGTCCCAGTACTGCCAGTAACTGCTGCTGTCTCTGCTTCTGCAGGGAGATTGGTTTTGTCTCTGCCCCCTCCTGTAGATTTCTGTTGAATGGCTGTAGTGGGTGGAGTCTGCTTGGCCCCTCCCACAGCACTGCTCTCTGTCCAAGCTATGTACAGCCCAGTGATGAGGTCACTGTTACTTTTACAAGGTAATTTGGGGCTTACAAAGGCATTTGGTACACACAAAAGGTATGTCTCATGATGGACAAGTGCCACGGCTAGTGGCGGCTGGTGAATGAAAATTTGGGGGGGGGGGGGTGGCAGAAGTCAAGTCTACCACCCCCTCCCTCCTCCCCCCTCCTGGGACGGACGGCCGGCTGGCTGCCCGGCCGGACAGCCAGCATCCTTACCTGCTCATTCCCAGAGTGGCTGTGAGTCTCCTCCGGCCATATGTCTCCTCCCTCTTCCTGGCCAATGGCCAGTAAAATCACTTCTCTTTTCAGCCATTTAGGAAATGGGTCTCGTGACCCGCTTCCTTATTGGCTGGGAGGAGAATCAATGTGAAAATAGCGAATATTCATTTGCTATTGTCATACAACTGAACAACGCAGAACAGTGCGCCCTGAGCCCACCCTTTTTTGAAGCCTATTAGAGCCTCTGGCTCTAATCATGTGCTTCAAAATAAATAAATAAATAAAACCCCTATTGGAATCCATGCGTACGGCGCCCTGCATGTAGATTAGGGGGCCGGATGCATGGATGGGGGCGGCGCCCCTGCGCCCCCCCAATGGACAGGCCGCCAGCAGTGGGAGTGGATGTAGAGGTGGGATGGTTTTTCTACCTGCTCTTCCCTCTGTCCTCGCCACTTGTCAATTTGTATCCTGGCCTTGTGGACAGCCTTCCCAGAAGAGTTGAAGCTGTTCTAGCTGCAATAGGTGGGCCAACTCAATATTGAACCCTACTTGGTATTCTAGTGTATATATATAATTTTTTAACATACTGTTACCAGGTACTATTCCTGATCTCAGCCACACATCATTTAGCGAGACTGTACTACTCTATTGAGAGTATGTACGAAAAAAACAATTGTGAAAAAATACACCTTTGTCAGTGTTGTCAAAAATCCTTGCACTAATATACTATATATACGTATGAATCAGTGGCGGCCCCCGTCCATTGGGGGAGCAGGGGCGCCGCCCCCCCATCCATGCGTCTGGCCCCCTAATCTACAGGGCAGGGCACCGGAAGCATGGATTCCAATGTTTTTTTGTTTTTTTTTTAAGCACGTGATTAGAGTCAGAGGCTCTAATAGGCTTCAAAAAAGGGTGGGCTCGGGGCACAGAGCACTGCACCCTGGGCCCACCCAGTTGTGTGACAATAGCGAATTGATATTCGCTATTGCCACACTGATTCTCCTCCTGACCAATCAGGAAGCGGGTCCTGGAACCCGTTTCCCGATTGGCTGAAAGGAGAAGCCATGCTATTGGCCAAGGAGGAGGGAGAAGACGTAGGGGAAGCCCACGGAGGAGACTGAGGGGGAAGCCGCCGCCACTGCCTGCCCAGATTGAGTGAGCCAGCGACCGGGGGGAAGGGGGGGGGGTTAGGTGTGTGGGCTGGAGCTGGTGTGGTCCATGGGGGGGGGGGGGGGGGACATGGTGTGGTCTGTCTGGCACCTCCCCCAGCCCATGGAGCACCAGCCGCTACTGGTATGAATGGGTAATATTGGAAAACATGGGGAATGACATGTCATGCAACTCTGATGTCCAAAGTTGCATGACAAGTTGCACAAGTGTGAAAGGGGCCTTAATCTTTACTTTATTGATGTTATTATCAGGTGTGTTGCACCTCATCGAAAGTCTCACGGGCAATTCATGTTTCTTTGTATATATGTTTATATACATTCTTTGAATGATTGTGATTTTGCACATTTCTGATTTTTAAAAATGTTTTTAGATTTAGTGCTGCCTTACCACAATCTTTTAATTGCAGACTGTAATTTTTGCAAAGATGAAGTGGGAGGAAGGGGTAGAGTTCTACAATGGTATAGTATGGTAGGCAGGAGGGACATTTTGATAACTGCAGCCTGTCTTGGTTAGTTATTGATTCCACTATCATTACAGCCCACAAGATACACTGCCCGGCCAAAAGAAAAAAAGTTGCCACCTGGCCACTTGGCCAAAAAAGTCGCCAACTAAGCAACTATCTAAACTAAGCATGTAGTAACCAGTGGCGGCCAGTCCATCGGGGGCGCTGCCCCCCCTATCCATGTGTCCGGCCCCTAATTTTTTTTGAAGCACGTGATTAGAGCCAGAGGCTCTAATAGGCTTCCAAAAAGGGTGGGCTCGGGGCGCAGAGCCCTGCGCCCTGAGACCACCCAGTTGTGTGACAATAGCGAATGAATATTCGCTATTGTCACACAGATTCTCCTCCTGGCCAATCAAGAAGCGGGTCCTGAGACCCATTTCCTGATTGACCGAAAGGAGAAGCCATGCTATTGGCCAAGGAGGAGGAGGGGGAGGGAAGAAGCGAAGGGGAAGCCGCCGCCGCCACCGCTGCTCCCTGCATGGGTGAGTGAGCCAGAGACCAGGGGGGTATGGTGTGCAGGCTGGAGCTGGGGGGGTATGGTGTGGTCCGTCTGCAGCCCGACCCCCCCCCCCCCGACCCATGAAGCACCAGCCGCCACTGGTAGTACCTATCCTATTGGAAAGTTACTGCGTGTGCCCAAAGAATGAGGTCAGCTGACTACCTGAATATACTGAATGACCAGGTTATTCCATCAATGGAATTTTTCTTCCCCGATGGCACGGGAATATTCCAAGATAACAATGCCAGGATTCACCGGGGCTCAAATTGTGAACGAGTGGGTCAGGGAGCATGAGACATCATTGTCACACATGGATTGGCCACCACAGAGTCCATAACTTAACCCCATTGAGAATCTTTGGGATGTGCTGGAGTTAGATTTGCACAGTGCTCCGACTCTCCCATCATCAATACAAGATTTTGGTGAAAAATGAATGCAACACTGGACGGAAATAAATGTTGTGACATTGCAGAAGCTTATCGAAACAATTCCACTGCGAATGTGTGCCGTAATCAAAGCCAACAAAATATTAGAGGGTGTGACCTTTTTTTTTTTTTTTTTGGTGGCTAATTTTTTTTTGGGCCAGGCAGTGTATTAGGATATGTCTTATATCCAGCACCAAGACCCGGAGTGACCCCACAGTGTGACCGTCCTGGTATCTGTGGCATGTATTACACACAGCTTGGATACTCCACACATGGATAATCCTAGAGAGCTGGCTGGCTCCCAAATCACCCACACACTGCCCTGAGAATCCTGGGAATATTTTTAGATCAGATAAGGAAAAAGTGACATTTCCTCTGCTGCTCTCCCCCACCGCCAGCAGTAAAGTAATAGGACTGACTGATAAACTACCAACATGCATAAGCCGGGGAATCCTACATGTTATCTTCTGCCCATACCAATGCTGGTTCAGCTGGTACCTGGAAAATGATGGTGGCGACACAAATGCACAATACTTTTTATCCACTTCTGGGCTGGAAGGTTTTACCCCCCTAACCACTTAAGGACCAGGTCTGACCAGGGTCGTAACTACAGGGGTTGCAGGGTTTGTAATTGCAACCGGGCCCCATGCTCCAGGGGGCCTGTGTAGCTCCCCTGTACACCTGGATAGGAGGGGCGGCGGGGGGCAGCATGTAGAGAAATCACTGTCCTCCTTTTTCCTCCTGTAGCTGCAGGAGGAAAATGGAGGAGGTTGGTTCCTCTGTATGCTGCCCCCGCCACTCCTCCTATCCAGATCACTTGTGTTCTGCTGTCTCTGGGCCCCTGTGTGCTCCCCTGTCTCCCCCCCCCCCCACTCTTTTCTCTCCCCTCTCCTATCCGGTTTACTTGTGTTCTGCTGTCTCTGGGCCCCTGTGTGCTCCCCTGGTAGCCCCCACCCACTGTGCTCCCTTCCCTCTCCTGACGGCTGCTGCAGGGGATGTGTCACAATAGAGAACCAGGAAGGGGTCGATAAATATCTAATTTACCAGCTCCTTCCTTTCTGAATGGACAGAGTCATAGTCAGTGACATTGTAAAAAAATAAAATAAAATGATAAAAAATAATACAATTAAAATACCAAAAAATAAAAACTACTGACACCATTGGGTGAACTTCCAGGGTCACAAAGGTCACACTTGCAACCAGGCCCTGGCATTCCACCACCGTGGGGAGGCCCCAAGATGGCAGGAAGGGGGCGCACTGCAGAACTTGTGAAAGGGTCCCGCTGCGGAATCATAATAAAGGGCCCCACAATGAGAGTAAAGGGCCCCAGGATCAGTGGGAAGAGCCCCAGGCTTGAAGGGAAGGGCCCTGGCCAGGGGTCCGGGGGGGGCCCTTCATGGTTTCTTGCACCGGGGCCCTGAAAGTTCTAGTTACGCCTCTGGGTCTGACATTTGTGGTTTACAAGTTAAAATCAGTGTTTTTTGCTGGAAAATTACCTAGAACCCCCAAACATTATATATATTTTCTTAGCAAAGACTCTGGAGAATAAAATGGCGGTCGTTGCAATATTTTTTGAACCCCCAAACATTAGATATATTTTTTTAGGAAAGACTCTGGAGAATAAAATGGTGGTCCATGCAATATTTTTTGTCACGCGGTATTTGCGTCTTTCAAACGCAATTTATTTGGAAAAAATACATTTCACTGCATTTAAAAAAACTAAACAGTAAGGTTAGCCCCCAATTTTTTTTCAATAATGTGAAAGATAATGTTACGCCAAGTAAATAGATACCCAACATGTCATGCTTCAAAATTGCGAACTCTTGTGGAATGGCGACAAACATTGGTATTTAAAAGTCTCCTTAGGCGACATTTCCCAAATTTCTACAGGTTACCAGCTTAGAATTACAGAGGAGGTCTAGGGCTAGAAGTATTTTTCTCACTCTAATAATCGCAGCGATACCTCACATGTGTGGTTTGAACATCGTTTACATATGTGGGCACGACTTGCGTAAGGGTTCGCTGCTGCGCGCAAGCTCAGAGGGACGGTGCTCTTTAAATTTTTCTTTTCTTATTTATTTTACCTTTTATTTTTTACTTTTACACTGTCCCTTTATAAAAAAAATAAAAATAAAAAATGTATCACTTTTAAGCCTATTACAACCCATTAAACACCCCTTGTAATAGAAATAGAAATAAGCAGGACAGGTCCTCTTTATTGTGAGATTTGGGGTCAAAAAGACCTCACATCTCACATCTACACTAAAAAGAAAAGAAAAAAAGTCATTTTTTTTTTCACCATAAATAAAAAAAAGGGTCTTTTAAGGCCGTTGGGAGGAAGTGACGTATGACGTTGCTCAGGTCCTACCAGACCATAGACTGGAATGGGGGCCAGTTTGCCCTCACTCAACTTCCTGCCTAGAGGGGAAAGGACCGGTGTAACGTTAACCACTTAAGCCCCGGAAGATTTTACCCCCATTCCAACCAGGGTTTTTTTTGCGATTCGGCAAGGCGTGACTTTAACCACTTAAGCCCCGGAGGATTTTCCTGCTAAACGACCAGGGGGTATTTTGCGATTCGGCACTGCGTGACTTTAATGGACAATTGCGCGGTCGTGCAATGCTGTACCTAAACTAATTTGACGTCCTTTTTTTCCCACAAACAGAGCTTTCTTTTGGTGGTATTTGATCACCTGTGCGATTTTTTGATCATGCGCTATAAACAAAAAAAGAGCGTCAATTTTGCAAAAATAACAATATTTTTCACATTTTTTTATATGAAATTCCCCAAAAAAAAATGTAAAAATCAAAATTTTTTAACATTTTCGGCCAATTTGTTTTCTGCTACATATGTTTGGTAAAAAAAATCACAAAAAGCCTATTTTGATTGGTTTGCGCAAAAGTTATCGCGTTTACTAACAAAGGGAAAGATTTTTGTCATTTTTGTTGTTTTTTTTTTAACGCGTAATGGCGGCGATCTGCGATTTTTTTTTTCGGTACTGCGACATTGCGGTGGACAGATCGGACCCTTGACTGACATTTTTGACACTTTTGGGGTTACCAGTGACATTACTACAGTAATCAGTACTATACATATGCACTGTTACTGTAAAATGACACTGGCAGTGAAGGGGTTAACTTTTTTTGAGAGGGAGGGGTTATGTGTGTCCCTAGGGGCGTGATTCTAACTGTGATTGGCTGTGTGTGTAAGAACAGTGATCAACGGTCCTACATAGTAGAACCGTATGATCACCATTCCTACACAGGGGAGAATGACAGGCGGCTTGTTTACATCAGCCGCCTGCCTTTCTCCCTCTGCACTGAAGATCGCCGAGTGACCGGCGGACATCGGGTCCGCCGGTCACACGCGCGGGGGGGTCCGTGACCGCGCGGGAGCGGGAGGGCGCGCACTCGCTCCCCAGAGCCTCATAGGCTAGTGACGTACCCATACGTCACTTTGCCTGTGAGGGGCTGACCGCCGCAGTATATGTACTTGCGGCGGTCGGCAAGTGGTTAAGGCCGTTGGGAGGAAGTGACGTATGACGTTGCTCAGGTCCTCCCAGAACATAGAGTGGAATGGGGGCCAGTTTGCCCTCACTCAACTTCCTGCCTAGAGGGGAAAGGACCAGTGTAACGTTAAAAAAACCCTACCCCGTGAAAATTCCCTACCCTCGTCACTTCCTGTGCACGTACGTCATTGAACAGCTAAGCAGCTTCCCCACTGCGCATGCTCACAGCTGCGGAGGGTAGGGAATTTTTATGGGGTAGTATTTTTTAACGTTACACCGCGTCATATATCAGCTGTTGCCATGCGTCCCACTGCGCATGAACAGCCGGTAAATTAAATCATCTCCGCCCCAAGCCTGAGATTTCCCTGCGGGCGCGCGTCATTCATCTGCAGGTGCCGCGTCCCACATGATCTCAGCTCCGTGAGTTATATTTTCATAGATCCGCCGCCGCTTTTACATTTTGGAGCCGAGATCAGGGAAGTGTGACGGGTTGGAGCGGAGATGATTTAATGTATGCCGTGTAACGTTAAAAAACAGTAACCCGTGAAAATTCCTTACCCTCCGCAGCTGTGAGCATGCGCAGTGGGAAGCGGCTCAGCTGTGACGAAGGTAGGGAATTTTCATGGGTAGGGTTTTTTCACGGAGCACCGGATCGTTTTCCCCGCTACCGGTATGCAGGGAAAATGACTGGGAGGCAGCAGGAGGGGGGGGGGGAGGGGGGAGTTGGCTAGGCACCTCTTCCGCCGCCCATAAAAGTGAAAATTTAAAAAAATACCGGAGTTATGACAGCTTTCTGCTATCTGCTGCCATAATCCCGGTAGTTAACATCAAAGTAGTGACGTAAATACGCGGTAGGCGGTCCGTAAGTGCTTAATGACCAGACCATTTTTTGCGATATGGAACTGCTTCATTTAAACTGACAATTGCGCGGTCGTGCGACACTGTACACAAATAACTTTTTTTTTTTTTCTCTACAAACAGAGCTTTCTTTTGGTGGTATTTGATCATCTCTGCGGTTTCTATTTTTTGCACTATAAACAAAAAAAAAAGCAACAATTTTGAAAAAAAAAAAAATCTAAATTTTTTACTTTCTGCTATCAGCCAGGAGCAAACAGCTGACAACCAGAAAAAGTTTATAGAACCCCTCAGGGCAGCTTCCCGAGCAACATCGAGCGGAGTCACACCGAGGATGGAGTCACACCGAGGACGGAGTCACACCGAGGACAGAGTCACACCGAGTGGAGTCACACCAAGCGGAGTCACAACGAGCGGAGTCACAACGAGCGGAGTCACACCGAGGACAGAGTCACACTGAGCGGAGTCACACCGAGCGGAGTCACACCAAGGACAGAGTCACACTGAGTGGAGTCACACCGAGCGGAGTCACACCGAGGATGGAGTCACACAAGAGGGGTCACACCGAGCGGAGTCACACCTAGGACAGAGTCACACCAAGGACAGTCACACAGAGCGGAGCCACACCGAGGACAGAGTCACACCAAGGACGGAGTCACACTGAGCGGAGTCACACCGAGTGGAGTCACACCGAGGACGGAGTCACACGAGAGGAGTTACACCGAGCGGAGTCACACCGAGGATGGAGTCACACCAAGTGGAGTCACACCGAGGACAGAGTCACACGAGAGGAGTTACACCGAGCGGAGTCACACCTAGCGGAGTCACACTGAGGACGGAGTCACATACGGAGTCACATACGGCGATACGGCACTGAGTTACTTTAATGAACAATTGCGCTGTCGTGTTGTTTATAGCGCAATAAATAAAAATCGCACAGGTGATCAAATACCACCAAAAGAAAGCTCTGTTTGTGGGAAAAAAGGACATTAATTTTATTTGGGTACATCATCGCACGATGTAATTGTCCGTTAAAGTAACGCAGTGCGGAATCGCAAAATATGGCCTGGTCATTAAGGGGGAAAATCCTTCCAGTCCAGAAGTTGTTATTCGACCTCGTGACATGGAGGACGATCGCTTATATCTCACAATGCAATGTTCTATGCTGTCATTGTAACTCTATGTATACTGTGTATGTATTGCACTACGTTATTGATATTTACTATGTATGTACAAGGTGTAATGTATCATTCTACTCATTGTTTCAGATAATATACATATATACTTTTCACATGCTTACAAACCTTCTAGTTATGCCACACACATCTCATTTAAAGTCTCAAACCCCCCCCCCCCTTTTTTATGAAGGTGGGGGGGGCACAACACGGGGGGGGGGAAATCCCAGGCAATAGGAGGAGTCAGCACTGCATGTAATGTTTATGGTGTGCCCAGGCACACCTGGCACACCTCCTGCACCTGCCTTTGGAGACTGTCATTAGTGAACATCTCAATCTAGCTTTGGTTTGTCTCAGCTTTATACATTTTTAACAGGAAGTCATGACATAACATTAATTCTATTTCTTAATTAGAAATCTTTTATAATCATAAAATTGATCAATACCAATAAGCCACTGACCATGAGTAAATGAGGAACCCAATGTGCTGCAACTAATGATGGCCATGCATGTAAGGGTCTGACCGAACGATTCTTCACAGACTGATCGGATCTGTGCATTATTGAAAAGACGCAGACTGCGTCATCGATCGATTTCAAGCAAAGCCAATCAATTTCATTAAAATTATTCTGATAGGATTAAAAATCAGATCATAGGAAAAGAAGATCATTTGAAATGATTGTCAAGGGTTCTGTGCAGTCAATATTCCAGTCGTATTTCCAATTGTCCAGTACATTGGGGGGGGGGGGGTGTCAGAGGGTGCTTGAACACCTGCCCCTTTGCCCCTTGATGCCACCTGGCGCCATTTTTGAAAGTGAGGCACTTGGTCTAGGTGCAGCGATGGCGCCTCGTTGTGAAATCAGCAGGTAAGACCAGACCCCAGACCACTCCACAGCCTCTGACTACACTACCACCTGCACCATGTCCACAGCCTCTTACCACCCCCTGCACCATGTACACAGCCTCTGACCACCCCCTGCACCATGTACACAGCCTCTTACCACCCCCTGCACCATGTACACAGCCTCCTATTACCTCTCACACCAAGTCCGCAGCCTCTGACCAGACCACCACCTGCACCATGTACACAGCCTCTTACCACCCCCTGTACCACGTACACAGCCTCTGACCACCCCCTGTACCATGTCCACAGCCTCTTACCACCCCCTGCACCATGTCCTCAGCCTCTGACCACCACCTGCACCATGTCCACAGCCTCCTATTACCTCTCGCACCAAGTCCGTAGCCTCTGACCAGACCACCACCTGCACCATGTCCGCAGCCTCTTACCACCCCCTGCACCTTCTACACAGCCTCTGAACACCCCCTGCACCTTGTCCACAGCCTTCTATTACCCCTTGCACCATGTCTGCAGCCTCTGACCACCCCCTGCACCATGTCCACAGCCTCTGACCACCCCCTGCACCAGGTCCACAGCCTTCTATCACCCCTCACACTATTGTCCACAGCCTGTGACCATCCCCTGCACCATGTCCGCAGCCACCTATCACCCCTCGCGCCATATCCGCAGCCTCTGACCATGCCTGCACCATGTCCACAGCCTCCTATTACCCCTCGCACCATGTCCGCAGCCTCTGACCACCCCCTGCACCATGTCCACAGCCTCCTATTACCCCTGGCATCATGTCCCCAGCCTCTGACCACCCCCTGCACCATGTCCGCAGCCTCCTATCACCCCTCGCACCATGTCTGCAGCCTCTGACCACCCCCTGCACCATGTCTGCAGCCTCTGACCAGACCACCACCTGTACCATGTCCGCAGCCTCTGACCAGACCACCACCTGTACCATGTTCGCAGCCTCTGACCAGACCACCACTTGCACCATGTCCACAGCCTCTGACCACCCCCTGCACCAGGTCCACAGCCTCCTATCACCCCTCGCACTATTGTCCACAGCCTGTGACCATCCCCTGCACCATGTCCGCAGCCTCCTATCACCCCTCGCGCCATGTCCGTAGCCTCTGACCATGCCTGCACCATGTCCACAGCCTATGTCCATGACTGCACCATGTCCGCAGCCTCCTATCACCCCTCGCACCATGTCCGCAGCCTCTGACCATCCCTGCACCATGTCCGCAGCCTCTGACCACCCCCTGCACCATGTCCACAGCCACTGATCACCCCCCGCACCATGTCTGCAGCCTCCTGTCACCCCTTGCACCATGTCCGCAGCCTCCTTTCACCCCTTGTGCCATGTCCACAGCCACTGATCACACCCCGCACCATGTCCACAGCCTCTGACCAGATCACCACTTGCACCATGTTTTCAGTCTCTGACCACCCCCCTGCACAATGTCTGCAGCCTCTGACTAGACCACCACTTGCACTATGTCTTCAGCCGCTAACCACCCCCTGCACCATGTCCGCAGCCACTGATCACCCCCCACACCTGCCCTATTTAAAGCCCTGTTCCATGTGCCTCTTTTATACTTTGAGCACCTGCCCCTCCAAAGGTCTCTGCACGGCCCTGCTGGGAATACGATTGTATATAAAAGCGCTCTGTGTATGACCAGAAAAAGGCGGTGAGGTCCCCCCATGGCACAGCGCGGCGCGGTACTCACGTGGAGGTGGAGAGGTGAAGTCACTTTTGTTGGACATGGTGGAGGGGCCCTGCTGGGAGTGTGGCCCTGAGGCTGGAGGAAGGGGCTGCAGTGGCTGTGGATCTCCTGACACTCTGTAGACTGGAAGAGACACAAGACATGTCAGAGGAGCCGGGGAACATAGGAGGGGGGGAGGGAGGGGCGCCACACCAGATAACAGGAACTGTTTTTAGGCTGGGTGGGCTTTTAGCCAGGAGCAAACAGCTAACAACCAGAAAAAAGTTTATTGAACTCCTCAGGGCGGCTTCCCGAGCAACGCCGAGTGGAGTCACAGCGAGCGTAGTCACACCGAGCGGAGTCACACCGAGGACGGAGTCACACCGAGGACGGGGCGATGGGATTTAAAGGGGGATCCGTCCACTGAGAAAAGAGAACCCCGGACACGCAGCAGTTGATGCTTCTACCAAATCTAGCAGCATCTAGAATTATAGAGCATTGCAATCCGAGAGTCCCTCCAACTTCGGGGACTGTATACAGTGTAGGGCGGGGGGGAGGGGGATCAACTTGAAAATTATAGAGAGCCTTATGCTGGCCATACACTATACAAACAATCCTTCCAAAATCAGCCATTTGGACAATTTGCCCCTTTTTCGTCCAGTTAACCACTTCTGGACCGGAAGGATTTTCCCCCTTAATGACCTTGCAATTTTTTGCGATTAGGCACTGCGTTATTTTAACAGACATTTGCGCGGTTGTGCAACGCTGTACCCAAATAAAATTGATGTCCTTTTTTTCCCACACATAGAGCTTTCTTTTGGTGGTATTTGATCACCTCTGCAATTTATCTTTTTTTTTCTTTTGCGCTATAAACAAAAAAAAAAAAGGCTGACAATGTTGAAGAAAAAAAAAAAATAATAATAATTTTTTACTTTCTGCTTTAACCACCTGCCATCCGCGCTACAGCCTATATACGGCTGCAGCGCGGACTTGAATTTTTTGGAGGCCGTTTTTAAACGGCCTCCCAGAAGCAGGCTCCCCGCGCGCTCCCGCGAGCGCGCATCGGGGAAAATCTGTGTCGGCTGTGTCCCTTGGACACAGCCGATCACAGATCGTGGTGAATGACCAATCACAGCGGCCATTCACCACGTGATCACACCGTCCAATGAGAGATGATCTCATATGTAAACATATGAGATCATCTCTCATCGCCAGCGCTCCTTCCTCACAGAAGCCTGCAGTGTGAGGAAGGAGGGAGAGATGCACAGCGCCAGGGACACACAGCAATGTAATCAGGGCACCGATCACCAGTGCCCTGATTACTAAAGGTAAATAAAACATACACACATTGCCCCCCCATCAGTGCCCACAGTGCCCGCCTCAGTGCCCCCCATCAATGCCCACAATCAGTGCCCATAGTGCTGTCAGTCAGTGCCCATCAGTGCCTGCTCATCTAGGCACTGATGAGCACTGACTGGCAGCACTATGGGCACTGAGTGTGGGCACTGATGGTGCTGCCCATCAGTGCTCATCAGTGCCGCCCATCAGTGCTCATCAGTGCCACCCGTCAGTGTCCATCAGTGCCATCCGCCAGTGCCCATCAGTGCCGCCTATCAGTGCCCGTCAGTGCCGCCTCTCAGTGCCCAGCAGTGCCACCTCTCAGTGCCACCTCTCAGTGCCCAGCAGTGCCACTTCTCAGTGCGCAGCAGTGCCGCCTATCAGTGCTCATCAGTGCCGCCTATCAGTGCCGCCTATCAGTGCTCATCAGTGCGGCATATTAGTACCTCCTCATCAGTGCCCATAAGTGCCACCTCATCAGTGCCCATCAGTGCAGCCTATCAGTGCCCATCAGTGCCGCCTCATCAGCGCACATCAGTGAAGGAGAAAAATTTATTTTCAAAATTTACTCGCAGAAAATAAGAAAAACTTTTTTTTTTTTCAAAATTTTCTGTCTTTTTTCTTTTCTTTTGTAAAAAATAAAAAACCCAGAGGTGATTACATACCACCAGGGGCGTAACTACAGGGGATGCAGGGGTTGCAATCGCTACCGGGCCCCATGCTCCAGGGGGCCCGGTAGCAAACCAGTGGGTGAACTTCCAGGATCGCAAAGGTCACACTTGCGACCGGACCCTGGCATTGCACCACTGTGGAGAGGCCCCAAGATTGCAGGAAGGGGGCCCACTGCAGAACCTGTGAAAGAATCCTGCTGCGGCACCGTAATAAAAGGCAATGCAAAGAGTGTAAAGAGCCCCAGGATTAGTGGGAAGAGCCCTGGGCTTGAAGGTAAGGGCCCCCGGCCAGGGGTCTGGGGGGCCCTTCACGGTTTCTTGCATCAGGGCCCTGAAGGTTCTAGTTACGCCTCTGCATACCACCAAAAGAAAGCTCTATTTGTGTGAAAAAAATGGTAAAAATTTCATATGGGTACAGTGTAGCATGACCGCGCAATTGTCATTCAAAGTGTGAGAGCGCTGAAAGCTGAAAATTGGTCTGGATGGGAAGGGGGTTTAAGTGCACAGAAGGCAAGTGGTTAAGGTCCCTTTCACACTTTTGTGACTTGTCCTGTGATTTGAGACTGCAAGGTCGCATGACAAGTCGTACTCCATGATGAATACATATATGAACGACTTAAAGCTACAACGACTTCAAAGCAGTCCCTGCACTACTTTGGGCCGATTTTAATGCGTTTTGAGGTCCATAGACATAGGCATTGCTTCAAGTCCAGTCAAAATCGCGGTAAAAAAATTGCAGCAAAATCACTCGACTTTTAGGTCACAGAAGTGTTAAAAGGGTCTAAAACTTATCCAATAAAGAAAAAAATGTAAAAAATCAAATGTTTTCATCGTTTTAGAATAAAAAGTAAAAAATTGCAGTGTCTCACCTACCTTTTACCTATGAGGATTTAGGTGTACTTTTAACCACTTGCCCACCGCTAACATGGAGCTTACTGCGACAAAGTTGCATGATCCCGTCCAGCGACGTAGACTTACGTCGCTGGACTCCTCCCCCTGTAGGCGGCGCTCGCGCGCCGCCGGAGGCGCGCTCCCGTTGTTTTCATTCACAGCGGGAGTCGGGCCAGGGGAGGAGCAGCGGTGATCGCCGCTGCTCTGCCCCGATCGTCGGGGAATCGAGTGAGGAGATCCGCCCGCTTGTGTAAACAGAGCGGGCGGATCTCCATAGTGACAGGGAGTGACAGATCGGACTGTTCAGCATAGCTGGACATCCGATCTGTCCCTGTCTCACAAAGTCACCTCCCCCCCCCCCCACATGTCAGTAAGCACCAGGCATACATTAACCCCTCCCTCTCCAATAAAATTAACCCCTTCACTGCCAGTGTCATTTTTACAGTAACAGTGCATATATATAGCACTGATTACTGTAGTAATGTCACTGGTACCCCCAAAAGTGTCAAAAATGTCAGTCAAGGGTCCGATCTGTCCGCCGCAATGTCGCAGTCCCGCAAAAAAAATCGCAGATCACCGCCATTACGCGTTAAAAAAAAACACCAAAAATGACAGAAATCTTTCCCTTAGTTAGTAAACGCAATAACTTTTGCGCAAACCAATCAAAATACGCTTATTGCAATTTTTTTTTTTACCAAACATAGGTAGCAGAAAACAAATTGGCCAAAAATTAAAAAAAAAATAGATTTTTACATTTTTTTGGGGGGAATTTCATATAGAAAAATGTTAAAAATATTGTTATTTTTTCAAAATAAACGCTCTTTTTTTGTTTATAGCGCAAAAAGTAAAAATCGCACAGGTGATCAAATACCACCAAGAGAAAGCTCTGTTTGTGGGAAAAAAAGGACGTAAATTTCGTTTGGGTACAGCGTCGCACGACCGCGCAATTGTCAGTTAAAGTCGCACAGCGCCGAATTGCAAAAAGTGGCCTGGACGGAAGACAGCAAAATCCTCCGGTGGTAAAGTGGTTAATAAACAGAGAAAAGCCGTGATCAGGATTACGACTGATCTCTGGTGAGTACCGGTTTAGGTAGCTGAGATGAGGAGCAGAGAACATGTTCTTCTCTTCTCATCACAGTACATGACCGTTCTGTCACAAACGGCCAGTTTAGAAAAGTGAGATCTGAAGATCTCACAGCCGTTACTCTGAAATATCTCCATTCCAGATTCTCCAGCTCAGAGGTGGAGAATCAGGGAGAGAAGCTGTGTGATTAGAGGAAGAAAACTTCTTTCTTCCTATATATCAACACCAGTGGGTTCAAAATAAAAAAAAAAAAATATATATATATATATATATACATGGTATGTATGTATGTGTGTGGGTGTGTGTATATATATATACAGTGCCTTGCGAAAGTATTCGGCCCCCTTGAACTTTGCAACCTTTTGCCACATTTCAGGCTTCAAACATAAAGATATAAAACTGTAATTTTTTGTGAAGAATCAACAACATGTGGGACACAATCATGAAGTGGAACGAAATTTATTGGATATTTCAAACTTTTTTAACCACTTTCCGACCGCCGCACCACTATCTATGTCGGCGGTCAGCCCCTCACAGGCAAAGTGAGGTAGATCTATGTCGCTCGCCTGTGAGGCTCTAGGGGGCGAGCGCGCGCCGCTGGAGGCGCGCTCACGCCCCCGCTCGCTCCCTAACATCTCCACGTGTGTGACCGACTTACCCGATGTCCGCCCGTCACTCGCAATCGTCAGGTGGAGAGGGAGAAAGGCTAATGTAAACAAAACCGCCTGTCATTCTCCCCTGTGTATTGACAGAGATCATACGATCCTGCTATGCAGGATCGAATTTCTCTGTTGTTACACGAAAAGCCACGCCCCTTTACAGTTAGAAACATGTCCCTAGGGACACATTTAACCCCTCCTTCTCCAATAAAGTTAACCCCTTCCATGTCAGGGTCATTTTTACAGTAACAGCGCATATGTATAGCACTGATTACTGTAGTAATGTCACTGGTACCCCCAAAAGTGTCAAAAATGTCAGTCAAGGGTCCGATCTGTCCTAGGCACACTATACCTTAACCACTTTACCACCGGAGGATTTTGCTGTCTTCCGTCCAGGCCATGTTTTGCGATTCGGCGCTGTGCGACTTCAACTGACAATTGCGCGGTCATGCAATGCCGTACCCAAACAAAATTTACGTCCTTTTTTTCCCACAAACAGAGCTTTCTTTTGGTGGTATTTGATCACCTGTGCGATTTTTACTTTTTGCGCTATAAACAAAAAAAGAGCGTTTATTTTGAAAAAAATAACAATATTTTTAACATTTTTTTATATGAAATTCCCCCCAAAAAGATGTAAAAACCAATTTTTTAAAAAAATTTTGGCCAATTTGTTTTATGCTACATGTGTTTGGTAAAAAAAAATCGCAATAAGCGTATTTTGATTGGTTTGCGTAAAAGTTATTGCGTTTACTAACAAAGGGAAAGATTTCTGTCATTTTTGGTGTTTTTTTTTTTTAACGCGTAATGGCGGCGATCTGCGATTTTTTTTGCGGGACTGCGACATTGCGGCGGACAGAACGGACCCTTGACTGACATTTTTGACACTTTTGGGGGTACCAGTGACATTACTGCAGTGATCAGTGCTATATATATGCACTGTTACTGTAAAAATGACACTGGCAGGGAAGGGGTTAATTTTATTGGAGAGGGAGGGGTTAATGTATGCCTGGTGCTTACTGACGTGTAGGGGGGGAGGTGACTGAGTGACACAGGGACAGATCGGATGTCCAGCTATGCTGAACAGTCCGATCTGTCACTCCATGTCACTATGGAGATCCGCCCGCTGTGTCTCCAGACTCGATCCCCGACGATTGGGTAAGAGCAGCGGCGATCGCCGCTGCTCCTCCCCTGGCCCGACTCCCGCTGTGAATGAAAACAGCGCTAGCGAGCCTCCGGCGCCACCCAGAAGGGGGAGTGTCTGACGACGTAGTACTACGTTTCTCAGACGATAACGAGCCACTCTGCCGCAGTAATATTACTGTGAGCAGTCGTAAAGTGGTTAATTACTGAAGGCCCCTTTCACACTTTTGTGACCTCAAAGTCACGCAATTTTTTACAGCGCTTTTTGCTGCAAAGCAATGCCTATTACATTTTTCTGTTTGCGTCCCCCCAAAAATTTTGAGCACCAGCCGCCACTGATTGTAATAGTAATGTGATATCTACATAATCATGTGTATAAAAGTCTTCAATTGCGTCAAATAAAACAGAACAGTGATTTGGAAAGAACTGAGTGTATCTTTTGTGTCTGTTCCCTACTGCAGTAATATTAATTTGGAACCACTAATTAAAGAGGAAGTAAACCCTCCTCTGCAAGTTGTACCTATAGGTGATCCTATGATAAGGCTTACCCATAGGTACTGTAAATATCTCCTAAACATGTACCGTTTAGGAGATATTTACCTTGCATGCAGCCAGTGACGTCACTGGCGCATATGCTCTGAAGGAACGGCCGCTGGTGCCGTTTCTTCAGAGTCCTGTGCCGTGACCGTCGGTTCCCGCGCGCATGCGCGGGAGTGACGTCACCGCGGCTCCGGCCAATCAGATGGCCGGATGCCCCGATCCCGGAAGACGGGCGACTGAACATGTCGCCCGTCATAGAGGTGAGCGGGCGGCACGGCGGGGGCTCGTTCCAAGGTAAGTATTGCATAATGAGCTAGTATGCCATGCATACTAGCTCATTATGTGTTTCTCTTTCAGGGTGAAAAAGAAAAAAAACAAAACAATTGAGTTTACAACCTCTTTAATATGAGGATAGGAGTTGCCTATCTATAACATTTCCAGAACACTGTTTGGCAGTACTGCAGGAGAATGTTTCAAATGTATGATATTCAGAAGAGAAATAAGTTACAATCTTATACAAAGTATCATCCTGCCACAACACTGTGCACTCCATTATCCCCCCAGAAATAGGAAATAAAAGGAATGCGGTATTTATAAACAAACACAGAGGAGAGCTACTAAAGGCAAATAAGCAGTTTAGTAGCTACAGGAGGTATAAGGTCCCTTTCAGTGCCGGTTCACACTGCCGCGACCACTCAAGTCGCGTCGCTTCCAGCGCGACTTTGGCACGACTTTGGCGCGACTTAGCGCGACTTTGGCACGACTTCAGCGCGAGGCGACTTTTTATTTGGCCAATCACAATATGATGTTTTGAAAAAAAAAAAGAAAAAGACAGCTGGAAAGACACTGCATTAGTTTTCTACTAAAAATTATAAGAAAAATGCTGTTTTTTAGGGGTTCTGGGCATGCTACAGAGCTGAAACTTGACAGGTACACTTTTTAGACCCCCCAGACACTAAATACAAAAAAATGACATGCCTGCCTAAAAAAATGCCCGATAAATGCCTGCAAGAAAAAAAGCCAGCCGCAGAGAAGCCGCATTACTGAAATTATAAGAAAAATGCTGTTTTTTAGGGGTTCTGGACATGCTACAGAGCTGAAACTTGACAGGTACATTTTTTAGACCCCCCCCAGACACTAAATACAAAAAATGACATGCCTGCCTAAAAAAATGCCCGATAAATGCCTGCAAGAAAAAAAGCCAGCCGCAGAGAAGCCGCATTACTGAAATTATAAGAAAAATGCTGTTTTTTAGGGGTTCTGGACATGCTACAGAGCTGAAACTTGACAGATACATTTTTTAGACCCCCCCAGACACTAAATACAAAAAAAGACATGCCTGCCTAAAAAAATGCCCGATAAATGCCTGCAAGAAAAAAAGACTGCTGGAAAGACACTGCATTAGTTTTCTACTAAAAATTGTAAGAAAAATGCTGTTTTTTAGGGGTTCTGGACATGCTACAGAGCTGAAACTTGACAGGTACACTTTTTAGACCCCCCAGACACTAAATACAAAAAATGACATGCCTGCCTAAAAAAATGCCCGATAAATGCCTGCAAGAAAAAAAGACAGCTGGAAAGACACTGCATTAGTTTTCTACTAAAAATTATAAGAAAAATGCTGTTTTTTAGGGGTTCTGGACATGCTACAGAGCTGAAACTTGACAGGTACACTTTTTAGACCCCCCAGACACTAAATACAAAAAATGACATGCCTGCCTAAAAAAATGCCCGATAAATGCCTGCAGGAAAAAAAGCCAGCCGCAGAGAAGCCGCATTACTGAAATTATAAGAAAAATGCTGTTTTTTAGGGGTTCTGGACATGCTACAGAGCTGAAACTTGGCAGGTACACTTTTTAGACCCCCCAGACACTGAATACAAAAAAAAGACATGCCTGACTAAAAAAATGCCCGATAAATGCCTGCAAGAAAAACGGCCAGGTTGACAGAAGACATTCATGTTTTAATAAAAATTATGCTCTTTTCTTGTTCAATACCATTTTTGTGAAAAGTCGGATGACAAGTCGGATCACAAGTCGCTTCAATTAAGATAAGGAGGCGACTCCCATTGAAGTATATGGGACAGGTCGGATCACAGGTCACCTCAAAGTAGTACCGGACCCTTTTCTGAAGTCGGAGCGACTTCAGTAGTGGCAATTAAGACGGCACTGATTGAATTACATTGCTTTGGTTATGTATTAAGCGACCTGGGGCGACCTGGGGCGACACAAGTCGCCTCGTGATTCGCCCTAGTGTGAATGGGCACTCACACTTGTGCGACTTGTCCTGCGATTTGGGACTGCAAAGTTGCAGGACAAGTCGTTCTCCCTGATTTCCAATGAGTACCGTTCATATCTTTACGACTTCAAGTCGCAAGGACTTCAAAGTAGTCTACACTACTTTTGGACGGTTTTAATGCGTTTTGAGGTCCAAAGACATAGGCGATGCTTCAAGTCCAGTCAAAATTGCGGCAACAAAATCAGGGTAAGTTCGTGCGACTTATAAGTCGCACAAGTGTAAAATGGGCCCAAGGCTGTATTATTTTCAGGTGTATATTTGGGCATTTTTGTAGGCGTTTTTTCAAGCGTTTTTTGGGCATTTCTCTAACTTTTGTTTGGAGTTTTATGAGCGTTTTTGGGGGCGTTTTTTGCAGGCATTTTGATTTATGTAAAAAAAATGGGTGTGTTAAAAGGGGTGGAGACCACCTGTGTGTTTGAAAAACGCCCGTGAAATGCTGATAACTGTGTTTTAATGCATTCCTATAGGATCAGAACAGCTCTTGATCAGCCCAAGAAGAAGCTCCTGTACTTTTTTGAGCTACAGGCATTTTGCTTCAGAGCAGTGTGCTGCAAATCACATGCGATGTCTGACATTGCATATGTGTGAACCGGCACTGAACTAACAAGAGTGACAAAATATATAATATTTATATATAATAAACATGCACAATGATTTTGGTTGCCTTAGAAGTTTTGAAGCCTGTGGTTGGCTGTTTTCTGTTTGGAGCTCTTCTGAAGTTTCATAATTCATGGGAGTTTCCTGAGAAGTGTCAGTGGGAATTCAGCCATGGAGCTGTTACTGAACATTTGCCATCATTTGTTTTCCAGCTCTGAGTAAAGGAAGGAGGTCCGATGGTTAGGAGCCTCACCTCATGCCTAACAGTTTTTGTTTTTTTTAATCATTAACCACTTAAGCCCCGGAAGATTTTACCCCCTTCCTGACCAGGGCTTATTTTGCGATTCGGCACTGCGTGACTTCAACGGACAATTGCGCGGTCATGCGACGCTGTACCTAAACAAATTTGATGTCCTTTTTTTCTCACAAACAGAGCTTTCTTTTGGCGGTATTTGATCACCTGTGTGATTTTTTGATCATGCGCTATAAACAAAAAAAGAGCGACAATTTTGCAAAAATAAAATTTTTCACATTTTTTTATATGAAATTCCCCCAAAAAAATGTAAAAATCAAAATTTTTTAACATTTTTGGCCAATTTCTTTTCTGCTACATATGTTTGGTAAAAAAAAAAAATCACAATAAGCGTATTTTGATTGGTTTGTGCAAAGGTTATTGCATCTACAAACTAGGGGAAAGATTTATGTCATTTTTGTTGTTTTTTTTTTAACGAGTAATGGCGGCGATCTGCAATTTTTTTTGTGGGACTGCGACATTGCGGCGGACAGATTGGACCCTTGACTGACATTTTTTACACTTTTATGGTTACCAGTGACATTACTACAGTAATCAGTGCTATACATATGCACTGTTACTGTAAAAATGACACTGGCAGGGAAGGGGTTAACTTTATTGGGGAAGGAGGGGTTAAGTGTGTCCCTGGGGCGTGTTTTTAACTGTGCAGGGATGTGGCTTTACATGTAACAGCACAGATCAATGGTCCTACATAGCAGGACCTTATGATCTGTGCTGTTACACAGGGAAGAATGACAGGCGGCTTTGTTTACATTAGCCGCCTGCCTTTCTCCCTTCACAGTGGATGACCGCGAGTGACCGGCGGACATCGGGTCCACCGGTCACACGCACGGAGGTGTCCGTGAACGAGCCGGGGCGGGCGCTCGCCCCCTATTGGCTTACAGGCTAGTGACGTACCCATACGTCACTTTGCCTGGCCGGGGCTGACCGCCGCAGTATATGTACTTGCGGCGGTCAGCAACCGGTTAAAATGGGCCCCCAGGCAGGCTGAAAAATGGAAAAGCAGCTCAATCTGGAGCCGCCCTGCTTACAACTTCTAATTCACCACTAGATGTCCTCAGTCTTCAAATGATGTTGTGTCATTACCTACTTGCCGACCAGCTGCCGTAGTTTTACTGTGGCAGGTCGGCTTTATTACGTGAAATGACGTACCTGTACATCACTTCGTGTAATAGACGGAGGGGGAGCCAATCAGCGTGTTCAGCAAATGTGATGTCTGCTGGCCACTCGTGATCGCTTCCCATGGAGACAGAACAGCGGTCTGCCAATGTAAACACAGCAGACCGCCGTTCTGTCATATATGAACACAGGGATCCTGTGTTCCTACTATTTAGAAACACAGGTCTGTGTGTTCATCCAGTGAGTATATATACTCACCAATATGTGACGGTGGCGGGTGTCAGACCCCTAGCCTTCTCATCCACCTCGTGACCCAAGACCGGGCACTGGCAATCCCACACTCTGCTGTCACTTGCGTAACAACGCTGCACCCGGCACACAGATTGTCCAGGTTGCTGGACCACAATCTAGATGCCAGCAGACTGAGAGCGATTGTCACCGGGTTAATTAAAAGATTAACCCTTTCTCTGCCTATATCCCTCACACAGTTAGAAAGCACCCCCTAGAGACACATTAAACCCTTTGATCGCCCCTGGTTTTATCCTCCTCCCTGCCAGTGTCATTAGTAAAGTGTCAGGGCATATTTTTAGCACTGATTACTGTAGTAATGTCACTGGTCCCCTCAAAAGTGTCAGTTAGGGGTCCGATCACAAACCAATCAATATACACTTATTGGGATTTTTTTTTTTACATAAAATATGTAACAAAATACATATTGGCCTAAATTCATGAAAAAGTTAGTTTTTATTTTTTATTTTTTTTATTGGGAATGATTTATACCAGAATGAAAAAAAAAAAAAAAATATATATATATATATATATATATATATATATATATATATATATATTTCAGAATTGTCGCTCTTTTTGTTTATAACGCAAAAAAAAAAAAAAAACTGCACAGGTGATCAAATACCACCAAAAGAAAGTTATTTTTTGTGGGAGAAAAAGGACATCAATATAATTTGGGTAAAGCGTTGCACGACCGCACAATTGTCAGTTAACCACTTTAGCCCCACTCACATGGAGGCTACTGCGGCAAAGTGCCGCGATCCCGTCCAGCTCACGCGCCGCCGGAGGCTCGCTCCCGCTGTGTTCATTCACAGCGGGAGTCGGGCCAGGGGAGGAGCAGCGGCGATTGCCGCTGCTCTGCCATGATCGTCGGGGATCGAGTCTGGAGATCCGCCCGCTGTGTGTAAACACAGCGGGCGGATCTCCATAGTGACAGGGACTGACAAATCGGAGTGTTCAGCATAGCCGGACATCCGATCTGTCCTTCTGTCACACAGTCACCTCCCCCCCCACACGTCAGTAAGCACCAGGCATACATTAACCCCTCCCTCTCCAATAAAATTAACCCCTTCCCTGCCAGTGTCATTTTTACAGTAACAGTGCATATATATAGCACTGATTACTGTAGAAATGTCACTGGTACCCCCAAAAGTGTCAAAAATGTCAGTCAAGGGTCCGATCTGTCCGCCGTAATGTCGCAGTCCCGCAAAAAAAATCGCAGATCACCGCCATTACGCATTAAAAAAAAAAACACCAAAAATGACAGAAATCTTTCCCTTAGTTAGTAAACGCAATAACTTTTGCGCAAACCAATCAAAATACGCTTATTGCGATTTTTTTTTACTAAACATAGGTAGCATAAAACAAATTGGCCAAAAATGTAAAAAAAAATAGATTTTTACATTTTTTTGGGGGGGGGAATTTCATATAAAAAAATGTGAAAAATATTGTTATTTTTTCAAAATAAACGCTATTTTTTTGTTTATAGCGCAAAAAGTAAAAATCACACAGGTGATCAAATACCACCAAAAGAAAGCTCTGTTTGTGGGAAAAAAAGGACGTAAATTTCGTTTGGGTACAGCGTCGCACGACCGCGCAATTGTCAGTTAAATTCGCACAGCGCCGAATCGCAAAAAGTGGCCTGGATGGAAGACAGCAAAATCCTCCGGTGGTAAAGTGGTTAAAGTAACGCAGTGCCGAATCGAAAAAAATGCCCTGGTTTATATTTACTAAAATAATTCCATTTCTTGTTCTGTGTCCTGTGGGAGAGCAGATATAGTGACCGCAGGGTTCTGGATTTAGTAACACTTTAAAAGTATGGGTTTGTAAAAAAACAAAAAAAAAAAAACATTCATATTCACCTATGCTGCAGCTGTCCCAAGTTGGTTCTAAGAGAATTAAACTGATCACATGACAGCTGATCACTCTGCTCTGCCTGACCCATAACCATTGTATGACCAATTACTTGCACATGAGCCTTCAAAATGGGCACTTTTGAATTTTCCAGTTCGGGACTTCAATGGGATTTGGTTTTTCGGTTCTGAACTTCCGTGATGTTTGAAAGTTCTGGTGCAAACTGAACAGGGGTGCGTTCAGCCCATCCCTAGTTAGAACTGTATTAGAAAATACTTTTCAGTGTTGAATGAAAAAAAAAAAAATATTTTTTTAAATTTGTAATTATATGTGCAACCTTTTGTACCAGAATCATGTCGGTATCATTTTAAATAGGATAAACGACAGAATTAAATTTACTATTTTTACTCATGTATAGTAACACTATTTATTATTTATTTATTTTAACGAACGCTGATCAAAGTGGAAAAAGATGATGGTTTCTTAAAGTTTTGTTGTGTTTGATTATATATACAGTGGGTACGGAAAGTATTCAGACCCCCTTAAATTTTTCACTCTTTGTTATATTGCAGCCATTTGCTAAAATCATTTAAGTTCATTCTTCTTCCTCATGAATGTACACATAGCACCCCATACTGACAGAAAAACACAGAATTGTTGACATTGTTGCAGATTTATTAAAAAAGAAAAACTGAAATATCACATGGTCCTAAGTATTCAGACCCTTTGCTGTGACATTCATATATTTAACTCAGGTGCTTTCCATTTCTTCTGATCATCCTTGAGATGGTTCTACACCTTCATTTGAGTCCAGCTGTGTTTTGATTATACTGATTGGACTTGATTAGGAAAGCCACACACCTGTCTATATAAGACCTTCCAGATCACAATGCATGTCAGAGCAAATGAGAATCATGAGGTCAAAGGAACTGCCTGAAGAGCTCAGAGACAGAATTGTGGCAAGGCACAGATCTGGCCAAGGTTCCAAAAAGATTTCTGCTGCACTTAAGGTTCCTAAGAGCACAGTGGCCTCCATAATCCTCAAATGGAAGACGTTTGGGACGACCAGAACCCTTCTAGAGCTGGCCGTCCGACCAAACTGAGCTATCGGGGGAGAAGAGCCTTGGTGAGAGAGGTAAAGAAGAACCCAAAGATCACTGTGGCTGAGCTCCAGAGATGCAGTCAGGAGATGGGAGAAAGTTGTAGAAAGTCAACCATCACTGCAGCCCTCCACCAGTCGGGGCTCTATGGCAGAGTGGCCCGACGGAAGCCTCTCCTCAGTGTAAGACACATGAAAGCCCGCATGGAGTTTGCTAAAAAACACCTGAAGGACTCCAAGATGGTGAGAAATAAGATTCTCTGGTCTGATGAGACCAAAATAGAACTTTTTGGCCTTAATTCTAAGCGGTATGTGTGGAGAAAACCAGGCACTGCTCATCACCTGTCCAATACAGCCCCAACAGTGAAGCATGGTGGTGGCAGCATCATGCTGTGGGGGTGTTTTTCCGCTGCAGGGACAGGACGACTGGTTGCAATCGAGGGAAAGATGAATGCGGCCAAGTACAGGGATATCCTGGACAAAAACCTTCTCCAGAGTGCTCTGGACCTCAGACTGGGCCGAAGGTTTACCTTCCAACAAGACAATGACCCTAAGCACACAGCTAAAATAACGAAGGAGTGGCTTCACAACAACTCCGTGACTGTTCTTGAATGGCCCAGCCAGAGCCCTGACTTAAACCCAATTGAGCATCTCTGGAGAGACCTAAAAATGGCTGTCCACCAACGTTTACCATCCAACCTGACAGAACTGGAGAGGATCTGCAAGGAGGAATGGCAGAGGATCCCCAAATCCAGGTGTGAAAGACTTGTTGCATCTTTCCCAAAAAGACTCCTGGCTGTATTAGATCAAAAGGGGGCTTCTACTAAATACTGAGCAAAGGGTCTGAATACTTAGGACCATGTGATATTTCAGTTTTTCTTTTTTAATAAATCTGCAACAATGTCAACAATTCTGTGTTTTTCTGTCAGTATGGGGTGCTATGTGTACATTCATGAGGAAGAAGAATGAACTTAAATGATTTTAGCAAATGGCTGCAATATAACAAAGAGTGAAAAATGTAAGGGGGTCTGAATACTTTCCGTACCCACTGTATATTATAAAAAGAAAATGTGATTAATGTCAACTAATTAATCAATTAAACAACCGAATTAAATTTACTATTTTTACTCATGTATAGTAACAATATTTATTATTTATTTATTTTAACGAACGCTGATCAAAGTGGAAAAAGATGATGGTTTCTTAAAGTTTTGTTGTGTTTGATTTTATATATATATATATATATATATATATATATATTTATTATATTTATATATTTATATTTATATACTGTGTATTTATATATATTTATTTATATATATATATATATATATATATATATGTTTGTGTGTGTATATATATATATATATATATATATATATATATATATAGTATAAAAAGAAAATGTAATTCATGTCACCATAAGGAAATCGTTTTTGTCCCAAAATAAAAGCATATATGTATTACTTAATTGCTCTGGTCTATAGGGGGGGATGTACAGCGGGGGATCCGGAGGGGTTAAATATTTCCTGGAGGATATAAACAGTTTGGGAAAAATGAAATAAAAAAGACACTTAACATTCCTGTATAAGGAGAGTTCCTGTGGAATTTCCTGACCTCTCCCGTGAAATAATCAACTAATGGCCATAGAAAGGAAGCACACAGGATGGGGGTGTGGGGGGGGGGGTGGGGCTTATCTCACAATATTGACCTGAGCTTAGCCATCCTTGAGAGTGAATTTCGCAGCAAATACACTTTGCTTGGTAATATTCTGAATATATAAACACAATAGCAGCTGACACAGCGTGTTTCGCCAGAGGCAGATTATTAAGGCAGAACTAAAAGAAAAAATTGTGTTTCATTTTGGATAGAGGAAGCGAGAATAATAACCCCTGTGAAGTTGTTTGGCCATCTGTGTCCCCATTGGGGAGATTTCCTCTCACTTCCTGTCCCATAGCCAAAACAGGAAGTAAGAGGAAATTCCTCTAAAGTGAGGGAATGACTGGTTTTCTTTTACTTTCATATTTTTATCCTCTTGCCAACTGTTCTATAGCCGAATGACGGCTACAGTGCGGTCGCATGTTCCAAGGAGGGCATCTATTGACGTCCTCCCAGAACCCTGCCTCACCACACGCCCCGGGGCCTGCCTCGGGAGCACTCTGTGATTGTGGTGTCCTTTGGACAGAGCTGATCATAGGTCGGAATAAAGGTCCAATCACAGCGGCCCTTTACCATGTGATCAACTGTTTCCAATTACAGCTGATCGCAGGGTAAACAGGATTTGACGGTTACACTGACAGCGTCACAGCTGTCCTCGCTAGGGGCATCTACATTGATTATAAGTGTAGTCCCATCAGTGACGCCTGTCAGTGCCCATCAGTGCCGCCTATCATTGCCCTCCAATGCTGCCTGTTATTGCCCATTAGTGCCGCCTATCAGTGCACTTCAATGCTGCCTAATATTGCCCATTAGTGCAACCTGTCAGTGCACTTCAATTCTGCCTATTATTGCCCATCAGTGCCGCCTATCAGTGCACTTCAATGCTGCCTATTATTGCCCATCAGTGCCGCCTATCAGTGCACTTCAATGCTGCCTATTATTGCCCATTAGTGCAGCCTGTCAGTGCACTTCAATGCTGCCTATTATTGCCCATCAGTGCCGCCTATCAGTGCACTTCAATGCTGCCTATTATTGCCCATCAGTGCTGACTATCAGTGCACTTCAATGCTGCCTATTATTACCCATCAGTGCCACCTATTAGTGCACTTCAATGCTGCCTAATATTGCCCATCAGTGCCGCCTATCAGTGCACTTCCATGCTGCCTATTATTGCCCATCAGTGCACTTCAATGCTGCCTATTATTGCCCATCAGTGCCACCTATCAGTGCACTTCAATGCTGCCTATTATTGCCCGTCAGTGCCGCCTATCAGTGCACTTCCATGCTGCCTATTATTGCCCATCAGTGCACTTCAATGCTGCCTATTATTGCCCATCAGTGCACTTCAATGCTGCCTATTATTGCCCATCAGTGCCACCTATCAGTGCACTTCAATACTGCCTATTATTGACCATTGGTGCCGCCTATCAGTGCACTTCAATGCTGCCTATTATTGCCCATCAGTGCTGACTATCAGTGCACTTCAATGCTGCCTATTATTGCCCATCAGTGCCACCTATTAGTGCACTTCAATGCTGCCTAATATTACCCATCAGTGCCGCCTATCAGTGCACTTCAATGCTGCCTAATATTGCCCATCAGTGCCGCCTATCAGTGCACTTCAGTGCTGCCTATTATTGCCCATTAGTGCAGCCTGTCAGTGCACTTCAATGCTGCCTATTATTGCCCATCAGTTCCGCCTATCAGTGCACTTCAATGCTGCCTGTTATTGCCCATTAGTGCAGCCTATCAGTGCACTTCAATTCTGCCTAATATTGCCCATCAGTGCCGCCTATCAGTGCACTTCCATGCTGCCTATTATTGCCCATCAGTGCACTTCAATGCTGCCTATTATTGCCCATCAGTGCCACCTATCGGTGCACTTCAATGCTGCCTATTATTGACCATTGGTGCAGCCTGTCAGTGCACTTCAATGCTGCCTAGTATTGCCCATCAGTGCAGCCTGTCAGTGCCCTATCAGTGCCTCTTTATCAGTGCCCACCAGCAGGGCCAGCCTTAGGGGTGTGCGAGCCGTGCGGCCGCACAAGGCGCCATTGGCAACAAGGGCGCCGTGCGGCCATCACAGCTCACAGAAGATCAGGCACAGCGACCGCGGCCTGGACAGGGTTAACACAGGCCGCGGCCGCCGCTTACCTCCCGCTGTGCCTCGGTCACCTCACCTACTGCTGCTGACAGTCTGAGCCTGAGGCGAGCTGTCTATTACACACAGCTCAGCCTCCGATCCACCACGGTGACAGATTCCTTCCTCCCTGCAGGAATCGTCAGCTCCTCCTCGCCCCGCCCTTCTCCCCCTCCTAATACCCCACCCACACTCCCCGGGGATGTGTGGGCGGGAAGTTTAAAGAAAAAAAAAAAAAGCTGCAGAGTGCAGACAGGGTGAGGGGGGCTGTCTCTGATGTGGGGGGGGTCTGTGATGTAAGGGGGGCTCTCTGATGCGGGGGGGGGGGCTCTGATGTAAGGGGGCTTTTGTGGGGGGTCTGTGATGTAAGGGGGGCTCTCTGATGTGGGGGGGCTCTAATGTAAGGGGGCTTTGTGTGGGGGGTCTGTGATGTAAGGGGGCTCTCTGATGTGGGGGGCTCTGTGTGTGGGGGGGGGCTCTGATGTAAGGGGGCTTTGTGTGGGGGGTCTGTGATGTAAGGGGGGCTCTCTGATGTGGGGGGCTCTGATGTAAGGGGGCTTTGTGTGGGGTTCTGTGATGTAAGGGGGCTCTCTGATGTAAGGGGGCTCTCTGATGTAAGGGGGGCTTTGTGTGGGGGGTCTCTGATGTAAGGGGGGCTTGGTGTGGGGGGTCTCTGATGTAAGGGGGGCTTTGTGTGGGGGGTCTCTGAGGTAAGGGGGGCTTTGTGTGGGGGGTCTATGATGTAAGGGGGCTCTGTGTGGGGGGGTCTCTGATGTAAGGGGGGCTCTTTGTGTGGGGTCTCTGATGTGAGGGGGGCTCTGTGTGGGGGGGTCTCTAAAGTTAGGGAGGCTTTGTGTGGGGGGTCTCTGATGTAAGGGGGGCTTTGTGTGGGGGGTCTCTGATGTAAAGGGGGCTTTGTGTGGGGTGTCTCTGATGTAAGGGGGGCTCTGTGTAGGGGGTCTCTAATGTTAGGGGGTCTCTGATGTGGGGGGGGTCTCTAATGTTAGGGGGTCTCTGATGTGAGGGGGGCTCTGTGTGGGTGGGGACTCGGATGTGAGGGGGCTTTGTGTGTGTGTGTGTAGGGGGTCTCTGATGTTAGGGGGGCTTTGTGTGGGGGGTCTCTGATGTGTGGGGGGATCTCTGATGTTAGGGGGGCTTGGTGTGGGGGGTCTCTGATGTGTGTGGGGGGTCTCTGATGTAAGGGGGCTTTGTGTGGGGGGTCTCTGATGTGTGTGGGGGGTCTCTGATGTAAGGGGGGCCTGTGTGGGGGGTCTCTGATGAAAGGGGGCTCTGTGTGGGTGGTCTCTGATGTGAGGGGGGGATTTGTGAGGGGGGTCTCTGATGTAAGGGGGCTCTGTGTGGGGGTCTCTGATGTAAGGGGGGCTAAGTTATTAGTGATCATAAAAAAGAAAAGTCAAATAAAGTGCAAAAAAGGTGCAATAAAATGTGCGCAGGGGGGGCGCCACAGGATTAGCTCGCACAGGGCACCTGAACACCTAAGGCCGGCCCTGCCCACCAGTGCCGCCTCATCCTATGTCCTGCTTACCCCATCCTCTGCCATATTGACCACATATGTGGCACTTGGACGAATCATGTCTCAGGGTCTGATGAGAAAGCTGCAGCTGTTCGTTGTGATCGGCTGCAGCTTCTTCATCAGACCCTGAGACAAGAATGGTATACAGCAGCTGGGGTGGGACACATTTAGAAGTGGGTGGGGCACCTAATTTTAGCATTGCCTAGGGCAGCACAAAACCAAAAATACACCACTGTGAACACCCTAAACTTATCTTCAGACTGAACACTGAGCTTATCCCTACTCAGGACTCCCAGGCATTGCCATGTGCTTGGCCCTGACCTCATTTTCCTGATCTATCATACCCTGCCTTCATACACAGTTCCACGAACGTTGTTTTATCTTTTAGGGATCATTTCTGCTACTCACAGGAGATGTATGTTAATATACATGAAATTATAATACATCTTGGTTGAATTGCAGTAGCTGTGACACACTAATAGCTTCTAATGGGGTCTATGAGGCTGAGAAGCTGATGGGGTTTTATCCACAACTCATTACAGGAGTAATGAACACTGAACGTGCGAAGGATAAAGATGGAACATTTGCACTTAAAGCCTTTATCCTTTACTTAGCAGCTGCTTTTTGAATTTGGTTTATTGCAGGGTTGTTGATAAAGATCTCTGCTTACAGGACATGAGAAGGAAAGTTTCCAATGCATTTTCCTGGATAATGATGTATAAAGCTAAACTCCCAGCTGATCAGTGGCAGCTGTCCATTAGGGGCGCCCTATCCATGCATCCGGCCCCCTAATCTACATGCAGGGCACCGGACGCATGGATTCCAATATTTTTTTTTTTTTCAGAGGCTCTAAGAGGCTTCAAAAAAGGGTGGGCTCGGGGCGTAGAGCACTGTGCCCTGAGCCCACCCAGTTGTGTGACAATAGCGAATGAATATTCGCTATTATCACACTGATTCTCCTCCCAGCCAATCAGGAAGCGGGTCCTGAGACCCGTTTCCCGATTGGCCCGAAAGGAGAGGCCATGGGGGGTGATCAAAGGGTTAATTGTGAGCCTGGGGGAGTGTTTTCTAACTGTATGGGGGATGGGCTTGTGAAATGATCATAGAGACCTGTGTTCCTATATAGAAGGATCACAGGGGCTCTGTGACCATTTCAGAGAGAAGAACGGTTGGCTGTGTTTACAACAGCTGTCCGTCCTTCTCTCTCAGTGGGGAGCGATCGCAGGTGTCGGCGGCAATCGCGGCCGCTGGTCCCGTGGATCGGCATCCCCGCTGCCTAGTGGGGGCAGGAGCGCTTCGCCGCTGGCGTGTGCTTGCCCCCCCCAGCACCACTACCACGAACTGACATACCCATACATCATTTCGTGCAGCCGAGCCAGACGTTCGGCAAGAGGATTAATAAAACAGTTTTTAACAAAAAAAAAAGAATACATGGACATTAAGTGGATGTGTATGGATTATTTTTGGAGGATAAGGATATAGTTTAGTGTCACTTTAACTCTAGTAACTCCTGAGTCTTCCCTGACTTCTGACTATGTAGACATCTAGTGGCCACAAAGGGATTTACAACAGGCCACCCCTGTGCCCTTCCCTACATGATTAATTATTACCAGCTAATAAAACTTGTAGCATTTGTAAGGGTTGGACAATAAAAAGGACATTTAATTTAAAGAAAATATTGGAAAATGTAGGCAAACTGAATAGAATTTGCGAAGAAGGCCTTTTCCGAGCGCCCGTTCTGTGAGATGATGTATGATTGCGCTAAGTAGAGAGTGCAGTTTTAGGGTGCCTTACGCACTGAGTGAAAAGTTCAGGGGTGCGCTAAGTAGAGAGTGCAGTTTTAGGGTGCCCTACATACCGAGTGCAAAGTTCAGGGGTGCGCTGAGTAGAGAGTGCAGTTTTAGGGTACTCTATACACAGAGTGAAAAGTTCAGGGGTGCGCTAAGTAGAGAGTACAGTTTTAGGGTGCCTTACGCACCGAGTGAAAAGTTCAGGGATGTGCTGAGTAGAGAGTGCAGTTTTAGGGTGCTCTACACACGGAGTGCAAAGTTCAGGGGTGCGCTAAGTAGAGAGTGCAGTTTTAGGGTGGCTTATGCACAGAGTGAAAAGTTCAGGGGTGCGCTAAGTAGAGAGTACAGTTTTAGGGTGCCTTACGCACCGAGTGAAAAGTTCAGGGGTGCGCTAAGTAGACAGTGCAGTTTTAGGGTGCCTTACGCACCGAGTGAAAAGTTCAGGGGTGTGCTAAGTAGAGAGTGCAGTTTTAGGGTGCCTTACGCACCGAGTGAAAAGTTCAGGGGTGCGCTAAGTAGAGAGTGCAGTTTTAGGGTGCCCTACATACCGAGTGCAAAGTTCAGGGGTGCGCTAAGTAGACAGTGCAGTTTTAGGGTGCCTTACGCACCGAGTGAAAAGTTCAGGGGTGCGCTAAGTAGAGAGTGCAGTTTTAGGGTGCCCTACATACCGAGTGCAAAGTTCAGGGGTGCGCTGAGTAGAGAGTGCAGTTTTAGGGTGCTCTACACACGGAGTGCAAAGTTCAGGGGTGCGCTAAGTAGAGAGTGCCGTTTCAGGGTGCCCTACATACCGAGTGCAGAGTACAGGGGTGCCCTGTATACAGAGTATAGGATTGAGGGAAAAAAAAGCAACAATTCTGAAAAAACAAAATATATATATATATTTTTTTTCACATTCTGCTACATAACATTCCCAAAAAAAAAAGAAATCAAAATTCTAAATTGTTCACCCTTTTAGGCCAATTGTATTCTGGTACATATTTTTGGTAAGCAAAAAAATCGCAATAAGCGTATTTTGATTGGCTTGCGCAAAAGTTATCACGTCTACAAACTAGGGGAAAGATTTATGTCATTTTTTTTCCAGTAATGTTGGCGAGCAGCGAATTTTAGCAGGACTGTTACATTGCCACGGACAGATCGGACTCCTAACTGACATTTTTGACACTTTTGGGGGGGAACCAGTGACATTACTACAGTAATCAGTGCTAAAAATATGCACTGTTACTGTAATAATGACACTGGCAGGGAAGGGGTTAACCTAGGGGTGAGAAAATGGTTAATTGTGAGCCTGGGGGAGTGTTTTCTAACTGTATGGGGGATGGGCTTGTGAAATGATCATAGAGACATGTGTTCCTGTATAGAAGGATCACAGGCGCTCTGTGATCATTTCAGAGAGAAGAACGGTCGGCTGTGTTTATAACTAGGGTTGAGCGGACACCTAGATGTCCGTGTTCGACGGGTTCGGCCGAACTTTAAAAAAAAGTCCGGGTCCGTGTCCCGGACTTTTACCGAACTTTTCCCGGACACCGAACCCCATTGAAGTCAATGGGGACCCGAACTTTAAGGCACTAAAATGGCTCTAAAACACCAAAGGAAAGGGCTAGAGTGCTGCAAATGGCAGCAAAACGTAATTAAGAGCATGGCAAGTGCTCTGCAAACAAATGTGGATAGGGAAATAACTTAAAACAACAAAAAAAAAACAGAAAAATAAAACAATGTTCTTCTTCATCTCTGAAGGACGAGGCCCATATGGAGTAGGAGGGAGGTTGAGGTAGTGGTGGATGTGGCGGTGACATAGGCGTGTGCACAGGGTGTGCTGGGTGTGCCTGGGCACACCCTAATCACCTAGGGCACATAGCATTGCCAGTGAGGAGATGGGAAAGATCTCCCTGGGACCTGCTCTGCTCTATTTCTCCTTGCCTACAGGTACATGGCCCCGATACATTACTCTCCCTGCTGGCAAACACATGCATGTGTATTTCAACTTTGGGGTGCACACCTTAATGCAATAGGCTGCGCACACCTATGGGCGGTGTAGGTGGAAGCGGCGGTGGAGGAGGACCAGGGCCGGATTAACAGCATCATGGGCTTGGTGCTGAGGATTTTGAAGGGCCTTAAGGGCCGTGCCTTGCCATGCACCCAGAGGAGGAAGGGTGCAGCCATGCATGCCTAATTCAACATGGGATGCTGTCTCTGAAGCCCATAAACACATCCATGCATCGCCAACTGTCCCTCCTTGTCCGGCCTTCACGCTGTGTGGGGAGGTTCTGAGGGTGCTGCCTGGGGAAGCGAGCATAGAAGCCAGACTTCTGTGTTTACAAGTGACAGAAGAGCGGTAACAGTGAATATGGCCAACCCGGGGCCTATATAAAAGGTAGGGGCCTGGAGCTGCAGCTCCAATAGCCCCTACATTAATCTGGCCCTGAGGAGGAGGACGAGGTAGCCAACACTGCTTCTTTTCAAAAATTTTAAATGAGGGTACACCCCAAAAGAGTGAGAAAGAGCAAAAATGGAACAATGGGTGGGTAAGGTCGGTATCCATTGCTATTCTGCATAAGGTACGGAAAAGTCCCGTGGGATCCATGCCTGGTTCATTTTAATGAACGTGAGCTTGTCCACATTGTCTCTGGACAGGCGGCTGCGCTTGTCTGTTATAACGCCCCCAGCCGTGCTAAATACCCGTTCAGATAATACACTGGCTGCAGGGCACGCCAGCACCTCCAAGGCGTAAAGGGCAAGCTCAGGCCATGTGCCCAATTTGGAGACCCAGAAGTTGAAGGGGGCAGACCCGTCATTCACTACATGTAGGCGTGTGCACACATACTGCTCCACCATGTTGGTAAAATGCTGCCTCCTGCTAAGACGTTCCATCTGAGCTGCTGGTGCTGCTGTTTGTTGTGGCGTGCTGACAAAGCTTTTCCACATTTCGGCCATGCTAACCCTGCCTTCTGAGGTGCTGGCGGTGCCCTGGTTGCGTTGGCGACCTCCTCCTCCTCTGCCTTGTGCTTCCACTGTGGCCCCGCTGTCAGATGGGAATGCCAGCAGCATGGCGTCTACCAGCGTGCGCTTGTACTCGCGCATCTTGCGATCGCGCTCCAGTGAGTGAATTAAGGACGGTACGTTGTCCTTGTAACGGGGATCCAGCAGCGTGGCCACCCAGTAATCAGCACAAGTTAGAATGTGGGCAACTCGGCGGTCGTTGTGGAGACACTGCAGCATGTAATCGCTCATGTGTGCCAGGCTGCCCAGAGGCGACGAAAGGCTGTCCTCTGTGGGAGGTGTATCGTCCGTGTCCTCTGTATCCCCCCAGCCACGCACCAGTGATGGCCATGAGCTGGCCTGGGTGCCACCCTGCTGTGAACATGGTTCCATCTCCTCCTCCAGCTCCTCCTCCTCCTCATCCTCCTCATCCTCCAGAACTGTGCCCCTGCTGGACAATTGCGTCCCTGGCGTTTGCGTGTGCAGGAACCCACCCTCGGAGCCCCTTGCGAATGACTGCCCTGAAAGCCTTGGAAATGTTACCTCTTCATCCTCCTCCTCCTCCTCATCCTGTGCCACATCCTCTTCCATCATCGCCCGAATTGTTTTTTCAAGGAGGCATAGAAGTGGGATAGTTAAGCTGAGAACGGCGTCATTGCCACTGGCCATGTTGGTGGAGTACTCAAAACAGCGCAACAAGGCACACAGGTCTCGCATGGAGGCCCAGTTATTGGTGGTGAAGTGGTGCTGTTCCGCAGAGCGACTCACGCGTGCGTGCTGCAGCTGAAACTCCACTATGGCCTGCTGCTGCTCGCACAGTCTTTCCAGCATGTGCAAGGTGGAGTTCCACCTTGTGGGCACGTCACATATGAGGCGGTGAGCGGGAAGGCCGAAGTTACGCTGCAGCGCTGCCAGGCGAGCAGCAGCAGGGTGAGAACGCCGAAAGTGCGCACAAACGGCCCGCACTTTCTGCAGCAGCTCTGACATATCGGGGTAGTTTTTAAGGAACCTCTGCACCACCAAATTCAGCACATGCGCCAGGCAAGGGATGTGCGTCAAACCGGCTAGGCCCAGAGCTGCTATGAGATTTCGCCCGTTATCGCACACCACCAGGCCGGGCTTGAGGCTCGCTGGCAGCAACCACTCATTTGTCTGCTGTTCCATGCTCCTCCACAACTCCTGCGCGGTGTGTGGTTTGTCCCCCAAACAGGCAAGTTGTAAAACTGCCTGCTGTCGTTTACCCCTGGCCGTGCTGAAGTTGGTGGTGAAGGTGTTACGCTGTCCGGATGAGGAGGCGGTAGAGGATGAGGAAGCGGAGTAGGAGGAGTTAGGAACAGGAGGCAAACTGAAGCGCCCTGCAATCCTCGGTGGTGGAAGGACATGCGCCAAATTGCTATCCGCCTCAGGCCCATCCGCCACTGCATTTACCCAGTGTGCCGTTAGGGAGATATAACGCCCCTGACCGTGCTTACTGGTCCACGTATCCGTAGTTAGGTGGACCTTGGCACAGATGGCGTTGCGCAGTGCACACCTGATATTTTCCCCCACTTGGTTGTGCAGGGAAGGGATGGCTTGCCTGGAAAAGTAGTGGCGGCTGGGCACGACGTACTGTGGGACAGCCACCGACATAAGGTTTTTAAAACTGTGCGTCTCCACCAGACGGAATGACAGCATTTCAAAGGCCAATAATTTTGAAATGCTGGCATTCAGGGCCAGGGATCGCGGGTGGGTAGGGGGGTACTTCCTCTTCCTCTCAAGTGTTTGGGAGATGGAAAGCTGAACGCTTCCACGGGACATTGTGGAGATGGTTGTTGGTGACCCAGGTGGTGGTGTTGCTGACAGATCGTCTGTTTGCGGGGTGGCAGGTGCCGGTATCACTACAGATGTGGCTGGAGCGGCCGAGACTGCAGCAGAAGAGGAAGCAGGATGAGCCAGAGACGTTTCTTGGTTTTGAAGGTGTGTACTCCACTGCAGCTCGTGCTTTGCACTTAGATGCCTGATCATGTAGGTTGTGCTCAGGTTGAGAAGGTTTATGCCTCGCTTCAAGCTCTGATTGCACAGGGTGCAAACCACTCGTGTCCTGTCATCAGCACATTTTCTAAAGAACTTCCACGCTAGAGAACTCCTTTGAGCTGACTTTGGTGCGCTCGTTCCCTTGCTGCGTTGGGCAGTAGCGGGCGTAGTGTCTAGGGCACGGCCGCTCCGCTTCTGCACCCTGCTCCCTCTTCTGCTGTGCTGGTGGCTCTGTGCGACCACCGCCTCTTCCTCCAAACTACTCAGGTCACCTGCATGACGTTCATTCCATGTGGGGTCGAGGACCTCATCGTCCTCCACATCATCTTCCACCCAGTCTTCACCCCTGCCCTCCTTGTCGGTCTCCACAATGCTGAACGCCGCAGCAGTTGGCACCTGCGTTTCGTCATCATCGGAGACGTGCTGCGATGATCCTTGCATGTACTCATCTTGAGAAATAAGTGGTTGGGCATCGCTGCACTCAATCTCTTCCACTTCTGGGGCAGGGCTAGGTGGATGGCCCTGGGAAACCCTGCTGACAGAGTCCTCAAAAAGAATAAGAGACTGCTGTATGGCTTGGGGCTCAGACTGCTGGCCTGATTTGCAAGGGGGTGAGGTGAAAGACGGTTGGACATTGGCTGCAGGTGCCAACTCTGACCTTTCTGCAGTAGACTGGGTGGGAGACAATGTGAAGGAACTGGAGGCACTGTCAGCAGCAAACCAATCTACTATCGCCTCAACTTGTTCTGGCCTCATCACTTCTAGGGGCGTTTGATGCCCTACCAAATACTGATGCAGGTTCTGTCGCCTACTCACACTTGAGGAAGGTGTTTCACTTGTGCGTGTAGCTGGCACAGATCGACCACGTCCTCTCCTTGCAACAGGAGCTCTACCAGCAGCACCACGACCCAGGCCACGGCCCTTATTTGACGGTCTCCTCATATTTCTGTAATTTAAGATCTTGCCCTAGAAAGGTTTTTATTGAATAGCGGAATAGGAAATATGATCCAAAAAAGTGTATGTATCTCGCACGTACAAAACCACACTAGGCCCCAATTACTATTGTTTCTACCCCTAAAAGGATGGATGAGGAGTAGGAGGAGTATGGAACAGACAGCACCCTCAAATCTTCAGAAGTATGAGATGAACCCCAAAAACTTGAAAAGGTGGATCTCACACGTACCGACACAGACTATCCCGCAATTCAATTGATCCTCAAAGGTTTTTATTGAATAGCGGAATAGGAAATATGATCAAAAAAAGTGTATGTATCTCGCACGTACACAACCACACTAGGCCCCAATTACTATTGTTTGTACCCCTAAAAGGATGGATGAGGAGTAGGAGGAGGAGTATGGAACAGGCAGCACCCTCAAATCTTCAGAAGTATGAGATGAACCCCAAAAACTTGGAAAGGTGGATCTCACACGTACCGACACAGACTATCCCGCAATTCAATTGATCCTCAAAGGTTTTTATTGAATAGCGGAATAGGAAATATGATCAAAAAAAGTGTATGTATCTCGCACGTACACAACCACACTAGGCCCCAATTACTATTGTTTGTACCCCTAAAAGGATGGATGAGGAGTAGGAGGAGGAGTATGGAACAGGCAGCACCCTCAAATCTTCAGAAGTATGAGATGAACCCCAAAAACTTGGAAAGGTGGATCTCACACGTACCGACACAGACTATCCCGCAATTCAATTGATCCTCAAAGGTTTTTATTGAATAGCGGAATAGGAAATATGATCAAAAAAAGTGTATGTATCTCGCACGTACACAACCACACTAGGCCCCAATTACTATTGTTTGTACCCCTAAAAGGATGGTTGAGCAGTAGGAGCAGGAGTATGGAACAGGCAGCACCCTCAAATCTTCAGAAGTATGAGATGAACCCCAACAACTTGGAAAGGTGGATCTCACACGTACCGACACAGACTATCTCGCAATTGAATTGATCCCCAAAGGTTTTAATTGAATAGCGGAATAGAAAATATGATCAAAAAGAAAGTGTATGTATCTCGCACGTACACCACCACACTAGGCCCCAACTACTATTGTTTGTACCCCTAAAAGGATGGTTGAGCAGTAGGAGGAGGAGTATGGAACAGGCAGCACCCTCAAATCTTCAGAAGTATGAGATGAACCCCAAAAACTTGGAAAGGTGGATCTCTCTCACACGTACCAACACAGACTATCCCCCAATTTAACTGATCCCCAAAGGTTTTTGATTAAATAGCGGAATAGAAAATATGATCCAAAAAAAGTGTATGTATATCACACGTACACAACCACACTAGGCCCCAATTACTATTGTTTGTACCCCTAAAAGGCTAGATGAGGAGTAGGGGGGGTATGGAACAGGCAGCACCCTCAAATCTTCAGAAGTATGAGATGAACCCCAAAAACTTGGAAAGGTGGATCTCTCTCACACGTACCAACACAGACTATCCCCCAATTTAACTGATCCCCAAAGGTTTTTGATTAAATAGCGGAATAGAAAATATGATCCAAAAAAAGTGTATGTATATCACACGTACACAACCACACTAGGCCCCAATTACTATTGTTTGTACCCCTAAAAGGCTAGATAAAGAGTAGGGGGGGTATGGAACAGGCAGCACCCTCAAATCTTCAGAAGTATGAGATGAACCCCAAAAACTTGGAAAGGTGGATCTCTCTCACACGTACCAACACAGACTATCCCCCAATTTAACTGATCCCCAAAGGTTTTTGATTAAATAGCGGAATAGAAAATATGATCCAAAAAAAGTGTATGTATATCACACGTACACAACCACACTAGGCCCCAATTACTATTGTTTGTACCCCTAAAAGGCTAGATGAGGAGTAGGGGGAGTATGGAACAGGCAGCACCCTCAAACCTTCAGAAGTATGAGATGAACCCCAACAACTTGGAAAGGTGGATCTCTCTCACACGTACCAACACAGACTATCCCCCAATTTAACTGATCCCCAAAGGTTTTTGATTAAATAGCGGAATAGAAAATATGATCCAAAAAAAGTGTATGTATATCACACGTACACAACCACACTAGGCCCCAATTACTATTGTTTGTACCCCTAAAAGGCTAGATGAGGAGTAGGGGGGGTATGGAACAGGCAGCACCCTCAAACCTTCAGAAGTATGAGATGAACCCCAACAACTTGGAAAGGTGGATCTCTCTCACACGTACCAACACAGACTATCCCCCAATTTAACTGATCCCCAAAGGTTTTTGATTAAATAGCGGAATAGAAAATATGATCCAAAAAAAGTGTATGTATATCACACGTACACAACCACACTGGGCCCCAATTACTATTGTTTGTACCCCTAAAAGGCTAGATGAGGAGTAGGGGGAGTATGGAACAGGCAGCACCCTCAAACCTTCAGAAGTATGAGATGAACCCCAACAACTTGGAAAGGTGGATCTCTCTCACACGTACCAACACAGACTATCCCCCAATTTAACTGATCCCCAAAGGTTTTTGATTAAATAGCGGAATAGAAAATATGATCCAAAAAAAGTGTATGTATATCACACGTACACAACCACACTAGGCCCCAATTACTATTGTTTGTACCCCTAAAAGGCTAGATGAGGAGTAGGGGGAGTATGGAACAGGCAGCACCCTCAAACCTTCAGAAGTATGAGATGAACCCCAACAACTTGGAAAGGTGGATCTCTCTCACACGTACCAACACAGACTATCCCCCAATTTAACTGATCCCCAAAGGTTTTTGATTAAATAGCGGAATAGAAAATATGATCCAAAAAAAGTGTATGTATATCACACGTACACAACCACACTAGGCCCCAATTACTATTGTTTGTACCCCTAAAAGGCTAGATGAGGAGTAGGGGGGGTATGGAACAGGCAGCACCCTCAAACCTTCAGAAGTATGAGATGAACCCCAACAACTTGGAAAGGTGGATCTCTCTCACACGTACCAACACAGACTATCCCCCAATTTAACTGATCCCCAAAGGTTTTTGATTAAATAGCGGAATAGAAAATATGATCCAAAAAAAGTGTATGTATATCACACGTACACAACCACACTGGGCCCCAATTACTATTGTTTGTACCCCTAAAAGGCTAGATGAGGAGTAGGGGGAGTATGGAACAGGCAGCACCCTCAAACCTTCAGAAGTATGAGATGAACCCCAACAACTTGGAAAGGTGGATCTCTCTCACACGTACCAACACAGACTATCCCCCAATTTAACTGATCCCCAAAGGTTTTTGATTAAATAGCGGAATAGAAAATATGATCCAAAAAAAGTGTATGTATATCACACGTACACAACCACACTAGGCCCCAATTACTATTGTTTGTACCCCTAAAAGGCTAGGAGTAGGGGGGGTATGGAACAGGCAGCACCCTCAAACCTTCAGAAGTATGAGATGAACCCCAAAAACTTGGAAAGGTGGATCTCTCTCACACGTACCAACACAGACTATCCCCCAATTTAACTGATCCCCAAAGGTTTTTGAATAAATAGCGGAATAGAAAATATGATCCAAAAAAAGTGTATGTATATCACACGTACACAACCACACTAGGCCCCAATTACTATTGTTTGTACCCCTAAAAGGCTAGGAGTAGGGGGAGTATGGAACAGGCAGCACCCTCAAACCTTCAGAAGTATGAGATGAACCCCAACAACTTGGAAAGGTGGATCTCTCTCACACGTACCAACACAGACTATCCCCCAATTTAACTGATCCCCAAAGGTTTTTGATTAAATAGCGGAATAGAAAATATGATCCAAAAAAAGTGTATGTATATCACACGTACACAACCACACTAGGCCCCAATTACTATTGTTTGTACCCCTAAAAGGCTAGGAGTAGGGGGAGTATGGAACAGGCAGCACCCTCAAACCTTCAGAAGTATGAGATGAACCCCAACAACTTGGAAAGGTGGATCTCTCTCACACGTACCAACACAGACTATCCCCCAATTTAACTGATCCCCAAAGGTTTTTGATTAAATAGCGGAATAGAAAATATGATCCAAAAAAAGTGTATGTATATCACACGTACACAACCACACTAGGCCCCAATTACTATTGTTTGTACCCCTAAAAGGCTAGATGAGGAGTAGGGGGGGTATGGAACAGGCAGCACCCTCAAATCTTCAGAAGTATGAGATGAACCCCAAAAACTTGGAAAGGTGGATCTCTCTCACACGTACCAACACAGACTATCCCCCAATTTAACTGATCCCCAAAGGTTTTTGATTAAATAGCGGAATAGAAAATATGATCCAAAAAAAGTGTATGTATATCACACGTACACAACCACACTAGGCCCCAATTACTATTGTTTGTACCCCTAAAAGGCTAGATGAGGAGTAGGGGGGGTATGGAACAGGCAGCACCCTCAAACCTTCAGAAGTATGAGATGAACCCCAACAACTTGGAAAGGTGGATCTCTCTCACACGTACCAACACAGACTATCCCCCAATTTAACTGATCCCCAAAGGTTTTTGATTAAATAGCGGAATAGAAAATATGATCCAAAAAAAGTGTATGTATATCACACGTACACAACCACACTAGGCCCCAATTACTATTGTTTGTACCCCTAAAAGGCTAGGAGTAGGGGGAGTATGGAACAGGCAGCACCCTCAAACCTTCAGAAGTATGAGATGAACCCCAACAACTTGGAAAGGTGGATCTCTCTCACACGTACCAACACAGACTATCCCCCAATTTAACTGATCCCCAAAGGTTTTTGATTAAATAGCGGAATAGAAAATATGATCCAAAAAAAGTGTATGTATATCACACGTACACAACCACACTAGGCCCCAATTACTATTGTTTGTACCCCTAAAAGGCTAGATGAGGAGTAGGGGGGGTATGGAACAGGCAGCACCCTCAAACCTTCAGAAGTATGAGATGAACCCCAACAACTTGGAAAGGTGGATCTCTCTCACACGTACCAACACAGACTATCCCCCAATTTAACTGATCCCCAAAGGTTTTTGATTAAATAGCGGAATAGAAAATATGATCCAAAAAAAGTGTATGTATATCACACGTACACAACCACACTAGGCCCCAATTACTATTGTTTGTACCCCTAAAAGGCTAGATGAGGAGTAGGGGGGGTATGGAACAGGCAGCACCCTCAAACCTTCAGAAGTATGAGATGAACCCCAACAACTTGGAAAGGTGGATCTCTCTCACACGTACCAACACAGACTATCCCCCAATTTAACTGATCCCCAAAGGTTTTTGATTAAATAGCGGAATAGAAAATATGATCCAAAAAAAGTGTATGTATATCACACGTACACAACCACACTAGGCCCCAATTACTATTGTTTGTACCCCTAAAAGGCTAGATGAGGAGTAGGGGGAGTATGGAACAGGCAGCACCCTCAAATCTTCAGAAGTATGAGATTGTGTTCACTGTACCCCACAAAGATTGAGTTCACTGCACCCCACAATGATTGTGTTCACTGCACCCCACAAAGATTGTGTTCACTGCACCTCACAAAGATTGTGTTCACTGTACCCCCCAAAGATTGTGTTCACTGCACCCCACAAAGATTCTGTTCACTGTACCCCACAAAGATTGTGTTCACTGCACCCTAAAAGGATGTTGTTCACTGCACCCCACAAAGATTGTGTTCACTGCACCCTAAAAGGATGTTGTTCACTGCACCCCAAAAAGATTGTGTTCACTGTACCCCCCCAAAGATTGTGTTCACTGCACCCCACAAAGATTGTGTTCACTGCACCCCAAAAAGATTGTGTTCACTGTACCCCCCAAAGATTGTGTTCACTGCACCCCAAAAAGATTGTGTTCACTGTACCCCCCAAAGATTGTGTTCACTGCACCCCACAAAGATTCTGTTCACTGTACCCCACAAAGATTCTGTTCACTGCACCCCAAAAAGATTGTGTTCACTGTACCCCCCCAAAGATTGTGTTCACTGCACCCCACAAAGATTCTGTTCACTGCACCCCACAAAGGATTTTGTTCACTGCACCCCAAAAAGATTGTGTTCACTGCACCCCAAAAAGGATTTTGATCACTGCACCCCAAAAAGGATGTTGTTCACTGCACCCCAAAAATGATTTTGTTCACTCCACCCCAAAAAGATTGTGTTCACTGCACCCCACAAAGATTGTGTTCACTGCACCCCAAAAAGATTGTGTTCACTGTACCCCCCAAAGATTGTGTTCACTGCACCCCACAAAGATTCTGTTCACTGTACCCCACAAAGATTGTGTTCACTGCACCCCAAAAAGATTGTGTTCACTGCACCCCAAAAAGGATGTTGTTCACTGCACCCCAAAAAGGATGTTGTTCACTCCACCCCAAAAAGATTGTGTTCACTGCACCCCACAAAGATTGTGTTCACTGCACCCCAAAAAGATTGTGTTCACTGCACCCCAAAAATGATTTTGTTCACTGCACCCCAAAAAGGATTTTGTTCACTGCACCCCAAAAAGGATGTTGTTCACTCCACCCCAAAAAGATTGTGTTCACTGCACCCCAAAAAGATTGTGTTCACTGCACCCCACAAAGGATTTTGTTCACTGCACCCCAAAAAGATTGTGTTCACTGCACCCCAAAAAGGATGTTGTTCACTGCACCCCAAAAAGGATTGTGTTCACTGCACCTCACAAAGATTGTGTTCACTGTACCCCCCAAAGATTGTGTTCACTGCACCCCACAAAGATTCTGTTCACTGTACCCCACAAAGATTGTGTTCACTGCACCCTAAAAGGATGTTGTTCACTGCACCCCACAAAGATTGTGTTCACTGCACCCTAAAAGGATGTTGTTCACTGCACCCCAAAAAGATTGTGTTCACTGTACCCCCCCAAAGATTGTGTTCACTGCACCCCACAAAGATTGTGTTCACTGCACCCCAAAAAGATTGTGTTCACTGTACCCCCCAAAGATTGTGTTCACTGCACCCCAAAAAGATTGTGTTCACTGTACCCCCCAAAGATTGTGTTCACTGCACCCCACAAAGATTCTGTTCACTGTACCCCACAAAGATTCTGTTCACTGCACCCCAAAAAGATTGTGTTCACTGTACCCCCCCAAAGATTGTGTTCACTGCACCCCACAAAGATTCTGTTCACTGCACCCCACAAAGGATTTTGTTCACTGCACCCCAAAAAGATTGTGTTCACTGCACCCCAAAAAGGATTTTGATCACTGCACCCCAAAAAGGATGTTGTTCACTGCACCCCAAAAATGATTTTGTTCACTCCACCCCAAAAAGATTGTGTTCACTGCACCCCACAAAGATTGTGTTCACTGCTCCCCAAAAAGATTGTGTTCACTGTACCCCCCAAAGATTGTGTTCACTGCACCCCACAAAGATTCTGTTCACTGTACCCCACAAAGATTGTGTTCACTGCACCCCAAAAAGATTGTGTTCACTGCACCCCAAAAAGGATGTTGTTCACTGCACCCCAAAAAGGATGTTGTTCACTCCACCCCAAAAAGATTGTGTTCACTGCACCCCACAAAGATTGTGTTCACTGCACCCCAAAAAGATTGTGTTCACTGCACCCCAAAAATGATTTTGTTCACTGCACCCCAAAAAGGATTTTGTTCACTGCACCCCAAAAAGGATGTTGTTCACTCCACCCCAAAAAGATTGTGTTCACTGCACCCCAAAAAGATTGTGTTCACTGCACCCCACAAAGGATTTTGTTCACTGCACCCCAAAAAGATTGTGTTCACTGCACCCCAAAAAGGATGTTGTTCACTGCACCCCAAAAAGGATTTTGTTCACTGCACCCCAAAAAGATTGTGTTCACTGCACCCCACAAAGGATTTTGTTCACTGCACCCCACAAAGATTGTGTTCACTGCACACCAAAAAGGATTGTGTTCACTGCACCCCAAAAAGATTTTGTTCACTGCACCCCAAAAAGATTGTGTTCACTGCAGCCCAAAAAGATTGTGTTCACTGTAGCCCAAAAAGATTGTGTTCACTGCAGCCCAAAAAGATTGTGTTCACTGCAGCCCAAAAAGATTGTGTTCACTGCAGCCCAAAAAGATTGTGTTCACTGCAGCTCACACACAGAAAAATGGATGTGGATCACTGACACCTGCCTATCTCCAATCCCACACCACACAGCAATATCGATTGTAGTTTGTAGAACACAGTTTCCCTAAAATTCAGCAGACTCTGTCCCTAACAGGATTGAGAAGAGATCGTAGATCAGGATTGAGTGCAGATTCACCCCACCCCCCACACAGCAATATCGATTGTAGTTTGTAGAAGACACTGACCCTATAATTCAGCAGACTCTATCCCTAAAATGCCTACAACTCGCCCTGCCTAAACACTCCGACCTGTCCCTCAATTCTATCCGGACACAAATGGTTTTTTCCTGCCTATCTTTCCCTAATCAGCAGCCAGCACATTGATGTGTGCTCTGTCCCTGATATAAGCAGCATAATGACGCCGCTGCGGCTGCCTCGAACTTATAAAGACTTGGTCACATGCTTCAGACGGCCAATCACAGCTACTAAGACATTTGCAGGCATGGCTGGGATGGCTTAAGGCACACCAGTTAAACGATTGTTGATTGGCTGTTGAAAGCCCGCCATGAAAAGAGCGCCAAAGCATGCAAAACCCGGAAATAAAACGACCGAACACGGATTTTTACCCGAACATACAGTAAAGTGTCCGTGTCCGTGTTCGGGTACAAAAAATCCAATTATTCGGTACGAACACGAATAATACAGTCCGTGTTCGCTCAACACTATTTATAACAGCTCACTGTCTTTCTCTCTCAATGCGGAACGATCGCGGGTGCCGGCAACAATCGCGCCCGCTGGTCCCGTGGATCGGCATCCCCGCTGCCTAGTGGGGGCAGGAGCGCGTCGCCGCTGGCGTGTGCCCCCCCCCCAGCACTACTACCGCCACCCGACCTACCCATACGTCATTTCGTGCAGCCGAGCCAACCTGCCGCAGTAAAACTGCGGCGGGCGGTTGGTAAGTGGTTAAATAAAACAGTTTTTAACAAAAAAAAGAATACATGGCCATTAAGTAGTGGATGTGTAAGGATTATTTTTGGAGGATAAGGATATAGAATACATGGACATTAAGTAGTGGATGTGTATGGATTATGTTTGGAGGATAAGGATATAGTTTAGTGTCACTTTAACTCTAGTAACTCCTGAGTCTTCCCTGACTTCTGACAATATCGACATCTAGTGGCCACAAAGGGATTTACAACAGGCCACCCCTGTGCCCTTCCCTACATGATTAATTATTACCAGCTCATAAAACTTGTAGCATTTGTAAGGGTTGGACAATAAAAAGGACATTTAATTTAAAGAAAATATTGGAAAATGTAGGCAAACTGAATAGAAATTGCGAAGAAGGCCTTTTCCGAGTGCCCGTTCTGTGAGATGATGTATGATTGCGGTACGCAGCAGTTGGAGAATTTCACAGATCCGCGTTGCATCCGAGTCCATAAAACACGGTTATGGCCACCTTGGGTAATCATCAAATATTTCACCTTCCAGTAAAAACAAAGTGCGGTAAACTCACACCGGAGAGGTATGTGCTCAGGCAGTTACGTTATTTCTCACAGAAGGGAAATTGAAAGATTGATGTCTGTGGAAGATTCCCGGGTTTATTGTTGGAGAGCGCAGAGGCATTTTTTTTTATGTTCACTTCAGTATGAGCCGCAGAAACTGAAAGAAAGTTAACAGAAAAAAATTATGTTTTTTTTTTTTAAATATTTATTTTTTATTATTATTTTTTATTTTTTTTCTATATTTTATTTTATTTAGAATATAAATATGAACATGGTCAAATAAATGCATTGGAAATCTTTTTTTCATATTAAAGTGATTGTAAAGGAAAAAAATATCTTTAACCGCTTCCATACCGGGCCAGTACAGGCATTCCTCTCCTACATGTAAAAATCATCATTTTTTTTTTTTTGCTAGAAAATACTCAGAACCCTAAACATTATATGCTTTTTTTTTTTTTTTTTTTTTAGTAGAGACCCTAGGAAATAAAATGGCGGTCATTGAAATTCTTTGTCATATGGTATTTGCGCAGCAATTTTTTAAACACAATTTTTTTTGGAAAAAAAAACACTTTCAGAAATTAAAAAAAAAAAACACTAGCTAGTTAGCCCAATACTTTAGAATAATGAGAAAATAATATTACATTGAGTAGATAGATACTTAACATATCACACTTTAAAATTGCGCACACTTGTGGAATGGCGCCAAACTTCGGTACTTAAAAATCTCCATAGGCAGAATTATTGATCTCATTCTAACGTTTGTGGCAATACCTCACATGTGTGGTTTGAATGAAGCTTATATATGTGCACCTACATATGCGTTCACTTCTGCGTGCGAGCATGAGTGGACAGGGTGCTTTTTTTTTTATTGTTTATTTTATTTTTATTTTTTTTTACACTTTCCTTTTAATACATATATTTTTTAATCACTTTCATTCCTTTTACAAGGAACGTAAACATCCCTTCTAATAATGTAATAAGAATAGGGCATAACATGTCCTCTTTATGGAGAGATGTGGGGTCTATAAGTCCCCACATCTCTCCTCTAGGCTGAAAGACTGAGATCCAAAAAAAAAAAATCTCACCTTCCCAGCCTAAAAAAAGCCTAAAAAAAAAAAAACGTGTTTTTTTTAAACTGCCGCCACCAGCCAATTTATTTTCAGGTTCGCCAATTGCACGGGCGAGTCGGTGGAAGCAAAAAACAATTAAGCAGCTGAAAAGCCGCTATAATTGTTTTTACATTGCAGGGAATTGCCAGCAAAAAAAAAAAGATATCTGAATAATGCCTTTAGCTGAACTCATCATTCAGATATCTCCACTTCAAGTCCAGACATTATATGACATCCAGTAGTATAGAAGTGGTTAAAAAAAAAAAAAAAACTAACATGTTACACTTACCTGCTCTGTGCAGTTGTTTTGCACAGAGCAGCCCTGAACCTCCTCTTTTCATGTCTTCAGTCTGCGCTCTGGGCCCCTCCTGCTTGCCGAGTGCCCCTATAGCCCCCCCCCTCCTGAGCTATACCAGACCACATGCCATCAACATTAAGCACCTTGTCCCCATGTTGATAGGGACAAGGGCCTCTTCCTGACAACCCTGGGCTGTGGCTGTGGCTGTGGCTGTGGGAGTCTGCTGACAGGGGGCTTTTTGTAATCTGGAAGCCCCCTTTAACAAGGCCCCCAGATCCCCTCCCTATGTGAATGTGTTTGGGATACTTTGTACCCCTACTTATTCACCCAAAAAACTGTCAAAAATAAATAAAAACATTACAAGTCCTTTATAAAAAACAAACAAAAAAAAAATCAATGGCCCCAGATATAGATCCATAATCAAACCCAAAGCCCCCCGCACCACTGGACCCGAAAAAATAAAAAATAAAAAAGATTCACACTTGTGGAAGGCAGACCGCCGAATGCCTCCTCCGCTGCCGGACAGTTCCTAAATAGGTAAGGGGCGGGGCCACCTGGTGATGTCTGACAGTCAATGCTGGCACCAGACAATCCTGGGAGATGACTCCATCCCCATCCAGCACACAGCAGGTGAGGTATGTCCATTCCCTCCACTCAGGTCTCAAATTACACTCTGCTCTCTGCTGTATACTGTATACTCTGCAGTAAGTGTGATTTCAGGTCCCAACCCCCTGCTGAAAAATGCTGTGTAAATTATGGACATTGAACGGGTGTAGAGAAGAGAAGACTGCAGATAAACAGGTACAACTCATGCATGTGGCTTTATTTAATCTCTGTGCATCACTTGGGGTTACTCACTTTATTGGGTATATGTAGTGGTTTACAATGACTTGGGGGGGGGGGGGGGCTCGGGCAGTTGAGGGGCAGTTAAAATGTGGCTAAATCATCTGTTTTTCCTGCCCCCAACCGCCAGTGTAAACTTATCCTTATGAATGATCTCTCAGTTGCAGTATGTTAGACAATGTACTAAACGTTTTGATATATATATATATATATATATATATATATATATATATATATATATATATATATATATATATATATATATACTGTATATATATATATATATATATATATAATAACTAAATTATTATTTCCTGTCATATTGGTGATGCAGTAGAAGTATCTCATTAGCTGTAGATGAAGTGCAATGTGTACATCAACTCTAAAGCGAATGAATTGCATCAGCTAGAAATCATCTTTCTTGTCCTCCTGCCTGGGATGACTGTATCTATAAAATGCAACAAATGATTGCTCTGCTATGGATATTGCTTTTCCCGCTCTCCGACCTCATTAGGAGAAAATTCTTCTGCAAATAGAAGGTAATGAGCAATTGTAACCAATGTGGGAAATTCACACAGAGATAACACAGATGACTCTGTCACTTAGAAGACGACCTCTGCAATATCCCTCTGCTTGATGATGTCCTCACTGGTTAAAGGGAACCATGTGCTTTATCCATGCAGGGCATGCCATTAATGCTCACTTTAGAGTGGAACTCTAGTCTTGTCCGGACTCAGATCACCTGCTGGTGCTTCCCAAAGCGTAAGGTTGTTTGTCCGGTGTACACCAGCGGGGGTCTCCCAGCAGCCAGCAGATCCCAGTAATTAGTCTCCACCCAATGTTGGCTGCTGCTAAGCAGGCTTGCCAAGAATCAGCAGCAAAACACAGGAATGAGAGTGAAATATAGAGGAGGAACTAAATACCCTCTCAGCAGCCAGCAGATCCCAGCAATCTGTCTCCACCCGATGCTGGCTGCTGGGAGGGTATTTAGCTCCTCCTCTATATTTCCTTCTCGTTCCAGTGTTTTGCTGCTGATTCTTGACAATTCTGCTTAGAGAGATGAAATGTGTGTGCCGTATCTCCCCACCCCCCTCATCTATAATGCAGGCTTTAGTGCCTGCTTTGTCTAGAGAGGTTAAAAACTAGAGTAATACTTACCCTATTTCACTTTCCTGTGGCATCCAGTGCTTTAGTCTTCTTCTCCCCATCTGATAATATGGTCTAGCCCTCAACATCATTGCTCCCAACTGTCCTTGATTTTGAAGGACTGTCCCTCATTTGGAACAATGTCCCTCTGTCCCTCTTTCTTCCTCATTTGTCCCTCATTTTGGTATGATCTACATTATATTACTAATATTATTATTACTTGGGATGTCTGTCTTTACATACACATGAACTTTAATGGCATCCCAGTCTACGTCTGTAGGGTTCCATATTGAGTTGGCCCACTCTTTGCAGCTATAACAGCTTCAACTCTTCTGGGAAGGCTGTCCACAAGGTTTAGCAGTGTGTCTATCGGAATCTTTGACCATTCTTCCAGAAGTGCATTTGTGAGGTCAGGCACTGATGTTGGAGAGAAGGCCTGGCTCGCAGTCTCCGCTCTAATTCATCCCAAAGGTGTTCTATCGGGTTGAGGTCAAGACTCTGTACAGGCCAGTCATATTCCTCCACCCCAAACTCGCTCACCTATATCTTTATGGACCTTGCTTTCCCATAGACACACTCCTAAACCTAGTCTTCCCAGAAGAGTTAAAGCTGCTATAGCTGCAATGGGTGGGCCAACTCAATATTGAACCCTACGGACTAAGACTGTGTAAAGGCAGGCGTCCCAATACTTTTGGTAAAATAGTGTATATAGTTGTATATAAAACCAATAAAATGTTTTATAGTGTTATCATTTCATCTAATTTGTAAATACCAAAGTCTGTAGAAAGGAATAGTAGTCATAAAAAAGAACTTGTGGGTTTAAAGTGGATGTAAACCCACTTTAAAGACTTTTACCTATATGTAGGCCTATATTAAGGCTTACCTATGGGTGCTATAAATATCTCCTAAACATGCACCGTTTAGGAGATATTTACAGTGCATGCAGCCGATGACGTCATCGGCGCATGGGCTCTGAAGGAACGGCCACCCGTGCCGTTCCTTCAGAGCCCTGTGCCCTGAACGGCGGCTCACATGCGCATGCGTGGGAGTGATGTAATCAGATGGCCGGAGGACGCGAACCAGAAAGCAGGGCGGCCGAACATCTGTCGCTGAGCGGGTGGCACTGCGGGGGCTTCGTTTTAAGGTAAGTACTAGCTCAATATGCCTTTGTCTTTGCAGGTTTTTTTTTTCTCATTTTTTTTCAGAGGGTTTACTTCCTCTTTAACCAATCTTTTTTGTATAATTCTCCTTTAGGGGGGGGGGGGGGGGTGACAGGGGGGGGGGGTATCCTATGCCTATATACATTTGTTAAGAGATGTCCCTCTGGGGGTTTGCACCATTTTTAAAATGTTATTTTGGGGATTGAGTGGTGGCTGCGACACTTGCCTATACTTGCGTGTTCCCCTTTGTTGACAAGTTGCCAAAGTAAGATTACATGAAGGCGGGACCTTCTACCGACATTTCTCATTTCCTACATTCTATATGGATAGACAAACCAAATCCCTGAACAGTCACACCTTATGAACAATGGTGCTCTAAGGTTTTGGACCTGAGAGGAGGTATTTCATTAATATACTCATCCCTTGCGGAACCCATGGAGAAAACCCTATACATGTTGCATTAGGAGAGAAATTTAGGGATAGAATGGGATCTGGATACCTGCCACCAATGCTTTGCCCGCTCCTTCAAGGGTATTCATAATATTTTAATAAAAGAAGCTAATGTAAAAGTGGTGTCCCGTTGGTACCTGGTTCCCCTCCACCTCTTCAAACTTTGCCCTGAGGTTTCATCTTTCTGCTTTAGAGGCTATGGACGCATTGTTTCAATGCTCTACACTTTCTGGCAATGCCCCAGAATCAGGGGATTTTGGAATCAAGTTTTTAATATGATACAAAGAATCACTGGAACCTCTTTGAACCAGGATTCTGGGTTAGCTCTCCTCAATTCCCACATTACCAATTTTTCAAAATGTCCTCAAGCTTTGTTATCATTCATCCTTCTTGGTGCTAAACTTACTATAGCCCGGGCTGGGAGGGAACCTTCTGTCTTCTTTACCTTGGCCAAGAGAAAAAAAATCTTGGATAATGTCACAAGAAAAGATTGACAGCATCCTCCAAAACACTAGGGAGAAGTTCAAAAAAACCTGGGAAACCTGGGCGGCCTCATATATAAAAGTGTCTTTATAGCCCTCTATATTTTTATTCATCATTTATCGTCCAGCTTTATGTAATTTGACCTTCTGCATAGATATCTTCACATCATTCTTTTCATCTCTCCCGTTTCCCAACTTTCTTTATCTCTACTTCTAAAGTGGGGTACACACTAATAGAAAATCTGCCGAAAATTCCCGTCCGAGGTAAAATCGTACGATTTTCGCCTAGTGTGTACACAACTTTCAGCAGCCGATGCCAACATTTTCAACGAAAAATAACGGAGGGACAAACACCAACATTTTTATCATCCGTCCCCAGACGACTAATTTTTGTTTTATGTGTATGCAGTACGTCCGTGAAAAATCGGATACGAAAGACCACGCATGATCTGAAGTTGCTGACAACCCAGAAGTCTAGGAACAAATGTGCCAAAAAAAAAAAAAAATCAGACGAGAAATTTTGTGATCATTTTTGCAATGTCAACTAAAAACGGTAATGAACGCTGAGCAAGAGAGAGAAAAATTGGAGGATATTTCGTCCGATTTTCGTCAAGTGTGTACGGGCCTTAACTCTTTGCTAGCTTTACTCCCTCACTATTCAAATTAGTTATTTGAACTGTTACTTCTAACTCCAGAGATTCTATGCCTGCCATTAACATATCAGCAGGGGAGGACTGGGCCAGGGGGCAGGGGGCAATTGCCCCCTGGGCCACTCTGTTGTCCTGTAAAAAGGCTGCACCGCTTCTGCCACAGACATGCCTAAAGGATTCCTGGTGAAGAGAAGTAAAAAGTCCCCACTGCTGATCTACTGAGTGCGGGTTGAAGACAAGGACAGAGCAGGCCTCCCCCCCCCCCCCCAGCATGAGGAGAGGCCGGTTCCATGCCCCACTGAAAACTCTCCTCCCCTGGCCAGCCTCAACCGAGCTGTCCCAGCTTCCCCAACCGCCCCCTGCTGGCCAGATTGGGAACCCAGATTCAGCCGATGAGTAGAGAGTACCTGGAGCAGGGCTTCAGCCGTGAATGGGGGTCAGGAGGAGGACAGGAAGAGGGAGAGAGGGAGGGGGGCTAAGTCGGTGCACCAGGGGCCTCTGGTTTGTACTTGCCCCCTGGGCCGAAAGTTGCCAGACTGCTCCTGCATGTCAGGGCTTTGGAATCCAGTGGACACAACTAGTCCACTCCAAGAGCCATATATTTTGCTTTGGTTACAGTTTTATATGATTGACTCTCGAAGCTCTAGAACCTTACTCTGAGGGTTATTTTTCCCCTTTTGTTCCCACGGATGTCCAAACTTTACCATGATGCTTTCCTGGTCTGTTGTCGTTTATTTCCTAATGCCAGGGTACATGTTCTTTTCTCATTTGTTTGTTTTCCTGAACTAAAATATTGAAACATTAAAAATGATGGTGTCAGTATTTCCCCTCACCCTGCGATACAGTGTGCTCCCAGATGGGGTGTCTAGATATGGAGTAAATACTGTTCTAGCATGGCTATTCCCATTATCGGGGATTCGGTTGAAGCTCAAGCGAGACATTTGTTGTGTTAATGTAACCACTTGCTTAACCCTTTGTAATATGTTTGGATACATGACAGAATATGGCATGACTTTCATTCACTTTTTTACTTTCTTTTTGTGAAAACAGCAATAAAAATTTATTGAAATTAAAATTTTTCGGGTAGACCGTAGCTCCTTTTTTAAAGTGGAACTTTTAGTCAGAAAAATAAATCCTGCTAGATAGGGCTGGTGCTACCACTAGGGCCTAGGGCTCATTTCCACCCCTAGGGTGCAGCCATGGCCAGTGCCACATTCCTCTCCTGTCACCTCCTCATCCCCACTGGATGTCACCTCTAGAGAGGGGGGCACTTTGTATATGAAGGGATGTGCAGAGTTAAAGGGGGGCAGTGTGTATTGGAAGGGGGGTGTAGAACATACTTGCCAACTGTCCCTTTTTTCCTGGGACAGTCCCTGCAAATAGGAGCCTGTCCCAGGTAATTTATAGTGTCCCTGGAAGTGCCTGTTAATGGGGCTGCCCATAAATGTTACGCAGAAGTAGTGCAGCTGAATGGGAGAATTATTCCAACTCTGCTACTTTGGCCTTAAGCTTGAAATTCCCTTTTTAATTTCCTGTAATTCTCTCTATATTAAGTAGACTCTATAATATGATAAGTAGGGGAGATTAATTATGCAGAGTGGGCGGAGCTTCAGGGAAGTGGGTGTGGTAGTTGATAGCTGTGCTGCAAAGTGTCCCTGGAATTTTTTTTTAAATGTTGGCAACTATGGTAGAAATTAAGGTGGGCAGTGTGTATAGGAAGGGGGGTATAGGGTTAAAAATGGGCAGTGTATAAAGGAAGGGGGGTATAGGTTTAAGGGGGGGCAGTGTGTATAGGAAGGGGGTGTAGGGTTAAAGGGGGCAGTGTGTATAGGAAAGGGGTGTAGGGTTTAAGGGGGGGCAGTGTGTATAGGAAGGGGGTGTAGGGTTAAAGGGGTGTAGGGTTAAAGGGGGGCAGTGTGCATAGGAGGGGGGTATAGGGTTAAAGGGGGCAGTGTGTATATGAAGAGGGTGTAGGGTTAAAGGGGGGCAGTGTGTATAGGAAGGAGGGTGTAGGGTTAAAGGGGGGCAGTGTGTATAGAAAGGGGGGTGTAGGGTTAAAATTGTGAGGGGGGGTGTATAGGAAGGGGGTGTAGGGTTAAAGAGGGGCAGTGTGTATATGAAGAGGGTGTAGGGTTAAAGGGGGGCAGTGTGTCTGTGAAGGTGGTGTAGGGTTAAAGGGGGCAGTGTGTATATCAGGAGGGTGTAAGGTTAAAGGGGGACAGTGTGTATATGTAGGTGGTTTAGGGTTAAAGGGGGCAGTGTGTATATTAAGGGGGTGTAGGATTAAAAGGGGGCAGTGTATACAGTAAGGGGAGTGTAGGGTTAAAAGGGGGGAGGTGTATTATGTACAGGAAGAGGGGCAATGTGTACATTTATTTATTTATTTCAGGGGGGGGGGGGGGGATGCAAGTAGCCGGTCTTGCCTAGGGTGCATAATAGTGTAGCACTGGCCCTGCTGCTAGATGACTTTAGGCTGGCCCCTTTCCAGGTATAGCTACGTACAACATTAGAAACAGGGTCTATACTGTTTAAAATCCAGTAATATACTGTTTCACCTTGCTCTAAACATGCCCAATTGCCTTTAATTTTTAGGCACTGCCAGATTTGCAGAGGCCGATCTGCTAACAGCCTTAACTCAGAATTAAACCCTCCTATTCTTTACAGCCAAGGAAGCTGCTTTTGATTGATCTGCAACTGCATGAGATCAGTGATGACACCAGCTATTTGATGGGTGACAGTTTAGTTGAGTACAAAAAGTTAGTCACTGCCCCCAGCTATGTATAGCTGGCCTTTGCAGCAAGGGCATTGGAGGGCAACATATGTATAAAAAAGAAAGGCTAAGGTAAAATCCAAGGAAAATTCTAAGCTCTACTTACCGACCCGCCTGCGACCAACCAAATTGACCTGTATGCGTTAAAAACAGGGGTTTAGCCTGCACACATTTGCAAGTACATGCATAAGCTATAGGCCCCGCCAAGGCGCCCTGTTACCTGTAGTCCCCACCTCTAACTTTTAGGAGGCTCCACAGTTGAAGCACATGCATTCTGATGGATAGATAGAGGGCAGATGGGCTGGAGGGAGCCCACTAGTATGCAGCGCATACTAGCTCATTATGAAATACTTACCTTAGAACGAGCCTCCGCCTTGCCGTCAGCTTACCTGTATGACGGGCGACATGTCCAGTCGTCCATCTCCCGGGATCGCGGCATCCGGCCATCTGATTGGCCGGAGCGCGGTGACGTCACTCCCGCACACGCGCGCGGGAGCCGACGGTCACGGCACGGGTCTCTGAAGGAACGGCACGAGCGGCCGTTCCTTCAGAGCGCATGCGCCAGTGATGTCACTGGCTGCATGTAAGGTAAATATCTCCTAAACGGTACAAGTTTAGGAGATATTTACAGTACCTATAGGTAAGCCTTATCATAGGCTTACCTATAGGTACAAGTCACAGAGGAGGGTTTACTTCCTCTTTAAGAAGCACAAACATGTTGTGCTAAAGGTACACCAATTCATCTCCAAGTAAACTTCCAAAAGTTTATATATGTTTTCTAAACTAGCAGTGATGAGTCCAAATCAAAGAACTTTTCAAAGTCCTTCCAATGTTTAATGGGGACTTCTCCCAGCTGGGTGCCCTTAGTATAGCTCAAGCAGAAGCTTTCGGGGACACATCTCGGTAATCCGACTAACCTGGCACCTCTGGACTTGAAGAAGCAGTGGCTCCTCTGTGATAAGGAACTTTCCACAAAATGTTTCTAGTTGGATAAACACAAAGTTCAACTGAAGAACTTTGATAAATACCAGTTCTGAAGTATGTTTTCTTCTTCTTTTGGCCATCAAAGTGGTTCCCATTAGCTGAGAATTTCGAGAGGAAGAAACACGTTAAATAAAGCCAAGTAGTGCTATCAGCTTTTGAAGATTTCCGAACACAGGAGTAAAAACATGGCAAAAAAAAGACGGTTTTGTCGCCCAACCGCCCAACGGGCATTTCAACTTAATCCAACAGAGGTCGGATTTGTTTTTCTTTGTCCAAGTGCAGCCACTGACAAAGCCTCTTTTTGTCTCCAGTAATAGCTTTTTTCCCAACCTGCACTTTCTTCAAATGCTGTCGCACTTGGAAAGTTGGAACTTTATCTTTTGAGAAATACCATCAGTATGTCTTCCGGAATTTGCATTACACTAGGGAGCTGCAGAGAATTGTGTTACTGCTCCTGAGTCTTTCTTTTACAGATTTGGTAAATGTTTTCCCCTATTGCACTTCTGTAAGTCCTCTTTCTGTTCATTCTAGATTCTCAAATTAAGAAAAAAAAAAAAAAAAACAAGCTTGCACAATGTAATATTAGTGCCATTCATATTGTATAGACCAGCATTCCTAGGTAGGATTTTCCACTTAAAGTGATTGTAAAGGCAGAAGGTGCATTCTATACATTAAGATAAAAAGCCTTCAGTGTGCAGCAGCCCCTCCCAGCCACCCTAATACTTACCTGAGCTCCCACTAGGTCCAGCGAGGCTTCAGGAGTGTCTCAGCTGCCCAGGATTCCCCTCCTCATTGGCTAAGACAGCAGTGTGGCGCCATTGGCTACCGCTGCTGTCAATCAAAGTCAGTCAGCCAATGAGGAGAGAAATATGATGGGGCTGGGCCATGCCTCTGTGTCTGAATAGAAACAAGGAGTTGTGGCTTGGTTCGGGCTTGGTTGGTTCAGTGGAAGCACTCAACAGGAGGGAGCATTCAAGAGGGACCCGAGAAGAGGAGGGTTGGGACTGCTCTGTGCAAAACTATTACAAAGAGCAGGCAAGTATGACATGTTTGTTATTTTTAACTAAAAAAACCTGAGCTCCTCAAATGGTACTTTTGGGTTTGGGCTTTCACCTCTGGCCACCAACCACCCACACCATCCTATCCCATTTCCTTATCATCACTCATCACTCGTTTGGCCATTGCTAAAGAATGGAAATCTCCTGACCCCCGTCGTCACTAAACAACCATTGTCTAATGGAATGTATGTATGCCAGGGCCCATGTGCAAGTTCCTGTGTTCCTAAAAAAGTGGAACCCCTGACTAGTACACCCCCAATGCTCACCCTTGCCATGGCTTACAAACTTTACGGATTAACTCCAGAACCTCATCTCCCAAAACGACCACCTGCCCTATTGCTACTCTTGTGTAGCCCTACACTCCCTAGGCATCACACTATTGTTCATATGTTACTTACCCTCCTGTTCAGGGCTGGTGCAAGGATTTTTGACAGCCTAGACAAAAGCTAATTTTTCCACCCCCTTGACTCCTCCCCTGATTTCACCCCCTTTGCCCTACCCATGTATACCCTACCTTTTTAATGAGTGTTACAGCCAAGGAAGCTGCTTCTGTTTAATCTGCAACTGCCATGGTGCTGCACATGTGATCAGTTATGACATCAGCCACTTGATGGTTTGACAGTTTGGTTGAGGAAACAAGCAAATCTGATAGTTAGCAATCCTGGCATTCCAGGAATCTAACTGTTTTTTTTTTTTAACCATAGAGGAAGGAGGGGGAGAGGAGGGGGGGGGGCGAGGAGGGGGAGAGGATTCAGGGGGGGGGGGGAGGAGGGGAGAGGAGAGAGGAGGAGGGAAGGGAGAAAGGTGGAGGGGGAGGAGGAGAAGGAAGAGGGGGAAGAGTAGAAGGGGGGCAGAGGAGGAAGGGGAGAGGGGTAAAGGAGGGGGGACAAGGTGGGGGGAGAGGGTGCATGGGCTTTTGATACAGTGGCATGATGGCTGATGATTGGCAGAGGGAAAGTCGCCTTGGTGCATGTTGGGATACTGTATAAAAGCCAGCAGCACATGTGCTTAAGGTCTTTTGGCTGGAAAGCAGAGTCCCAGAGGGAGGGGTGCCATGTGGCCTCAGGGGGTGCTCTTAAGGGGCCTGAAGAGTAGCAGTGAAGAACTGAATCCAGAGGTCCAGAGAAGCTGACTGAGAGGGGAGACACTGGAGGATCTGTCCCTGCAGTACAGTGAGTACAGAAACATGTATCAAGGGGCCTGACCTGAGGGGGGCCACCCCTGCTCCTAGGATAGTCAGTGGATGGGTGTCAGTTGAAAGGGGATGCTAGAGAGAGAGTGGCCTGAAGATAAGTTATCGTCCATCAAGTCATCTTGTCAGAGAGTAAAGAGAGCAAAGGAATTAACCCCATCTATACTTGTGGCATTGTGGATTAACAGCCTGGCTGTTCCTAATTCCTGAGAAAGTGCTGAAGATAGAAGTCCAGTGTGAATAGTTCAGTTGGAGTATCCCACTATTCCCTTCTCCTCTCCCAAACACAAATAAACACAAAATAAAAACACCCCTAGACTGTTCATTTGCGTGATGAGCCATCAGGAGCAAGGAGGGATCCAGGGACTTTATCTAAAGGTAACAGTGTGCTGGTAACCATGGGAGACAATCAATACACTATTCAGCAGGTCCTGCAGGGAACTTTCTTATACGGGAGTGTACCATTTACAGCAGGGACCCATTTAGCGGTTGGTGGTAGTGCTCGCAGTTGTCTAGCAGTAAAAAAAAGTTTCCTGGAAGAAGATATAGAGAAACTTAAAACTATTAAAACCGGGGAGGAGTCCCCATAGACACTTCTTTGGGCAGAGGGTCAATGGGGAGCCCATGCGATTGTAGCACCCTCCTAGGTAGGTGCTAGAGAGTTTTTGGCTCTGTCTGCCTATCAGAGGAGCAGCAGGAAAATCTATATTGCACTCTGCTTAACAGGGAGCAGGATCTGTGGGTTAGGTCTACTCAGTGGGCCCAGTGTGTGATTCATATGGTCTTAGGGAGTGTCCCCACTGTGCCCAATGGGGAGGCACATTGGACAGTGGAGGAAACCTGGCCAGTGAGGACACAGGCTTTTGATACAGCCCCGGGGATTGGCACAGACTGCTGTCTTGGTGCATTGTGGGGTGGAGTATAAAAAGCCAGGGGCACGTGTGCACGAGGTCTTTGGCGGGAAGCAGAGTGCCAGAAGGAGGGTGGTGGCTGCCTCCTCTTCTGAAGTGGTTGGTGCGTGGCCACAGGCGGTTGGCCTGGTGAGCCAGAGGTGTGGCGTTGAGCCCAGAGGTCCAGGAGAGCTGACTGGAGGAGTTGAGGCACTGCGAAAATCTGGAAAGCAGTTTCGTGAGTAGAGGATCTTGCTCAAGGGTCTGCCCAGGAAGGGGACCTCTCTGGAGTAGTGTAGCAAGTGGACGGGTGTCAGCTGGAGCAAAGGAAAGAGGGTGCTAGGTGAGTGCCCTGAAGAGAAATACAATAAGGAACATTTACCTCAGATTCATCCAGTGGCAGGATGAAGTAGAGGCCTTGTCGCATCCTCAAGTTGGAGGTCCTCAGAATTGTGAATAGTTCAACTGTTGGAGTATCCCACTCATCACTTCTCCTATCATAATATAAAATAAAAACAACAAAAACATCAACCCCTAGACTGATCACTGACTGAGCCAAGAATGTAAAGTGCTAAGATTTCTGCTTGCAGTTGCTACGGGTAACCCAGGGGAATCCAAAAGTGTTAAAAAACAGCAGCTCTTAACCACTTAAGCCCCGGAGGATTTGGCTGCTAAAAGACCAGGAGGTATTTTGCGATTCGGCACTGCGTGACTTTAACGGACAATTGCGCGGTCGTGCGACGCCGTACCTAAACGAATTTGACGTCCTTTTTTTCCCACAAACAGAGCTTTCTTTTGGTGGTATTTGATCACCTGTGCGATTTTTTGATCATGCGCTATAAACAATAAAAGAGCGTCAATTTTGCAAAAATAACAATATTTTTCAAATTTTTTTATATGAAATTCCCCCCAAAAAAATGTAAAAATCAAAATTTTTTAACATTTTCGGCCAATTTGTTTTATGCTACCTATGTTTGGTAAAAAAAAATCGCAAAAAGCATATTTTGATTGGTTTGCGCAAAAGTTATCGCGTTTACTAACTAAGGGAAAGATTTTTGTAATTTTTGTTGTTTTTTTTTTAACGCGTAATGGCGGCGATCTGCGATTTTTTTTGCGGTACTGTGACATTGCGACGGACAGATCGGACCCTTGACTGACATTTTTGACACTTTTGGGGTTACCAGTGACATTTCTACAGTAATCAGTGCTATAAATATGCACTGTTACTGTAAAAATACACTGGCAGTGAAGGGGTTAACTTTATTTGAGAGGGAGGGGCTGTGTGTGTCCCTAGGGGCGTGATTCTAATTGTGATTGGCTGTGGCTTGAGCTGTAGAAACAGTGATCAATGGTCCTACATAGTAGAACTGTGTGATCACAGTTTCTACACAGGGGAGAATGACAGGTGGCATGTTTACACAAGCCGCCTGAATTTCTCCCTCTCCCCTGACGATCGCTGAGTGACCGGCGGACATCGGGTCCGCCGGTCACACGCGTGGGGGGGGTCCGGCGGCGGCGCGCGCTCGCTCCCCAGAGCCTCACAGGCTAGTGACGTACCCCTACGTCACTCTGCCTGTGAGGGGCTGACCGCCGCAGTATATCTACTTGCGGCGGTCGGCAAGTGGTTAAGGGGGGCAGTGCTACACGATCATGTAGAAATTGGACCACTTGAACCCAATAACCTTGGATGACAGAACACAGCAGGAGGGACATCCAACCTACACAGGACCCAGGGGCATAACCACAGGGGTTGCAGGGGTTGCAATTGCAACCGGGCCCCATGCTCCAGGGGGCCTGTGTGGCTGCCCTGTACACCTGGATAGGAGGAGTGGTGGGGGCAGCATGTAGAGAAATCACTGTCCTTCACTACAGGAGGAAAATGGAGGAGATTGGTTCCTCTGTAGGCTGCCCTCACCACCCCTCCTATCCAGTTCACTTGTGTTCTGCTTTGTCTGGGCCCCTGTGTGCTCCCCTGGTCCCCCACCCCCCACTGTGCTCCCTCCCCTCTACTGTCGGCTGCTGCAGGGGAGGTGTCACAATAGAGAACCAGGAAGGGGTCGGTAAATATGTAATTTACCAGCTCCTTCCTTTTCTGAATGGACAGAGTCATAGTCAGTGACATTGTAAAGAAAAAAAAAATAAAATGATAAAAAAAAAATACAATTAAAATACCAAAAAAAAAAAACTACTGACACCAGTGGGTGAACTTCCAGGATCGCAAAGGTCAGACTTGCGACAGGGCCCTGGCATTCCACCACCGCAGGGAGACCCCAAGATGGCAGGAAGGGGACCCACTGCAGAACTTGTGAAAGGGTCCCGCAGCGGGACTGTAATAAAGGGCCCCGCAATTAGAGTAAAGGGCCCCAGGACCAGTGGGAAGAGCCCCAGGCTTAAAGAAAAGGGCCCCGGCCAGGGGGCCCTTTATGGTTTCTTGCACCGGGGCCCTGAAGGTTCTAATTACGCCTCTGACAGGACCCCTTAGACCGGACTCCATTCCCTCACACCCCCAACTTGTACTTCATTGACCTCATCATCTGCAACAAGAACTACAGCAAGAACATCATAATGTGAAAGTCAGAAAAACGACATTCGCATTAAACTTCACAATAATAATAACCGAAAAACGGGGACTGGTTGAGAATGTACCGCCGCCTCCCTTTAATCAGAGCATGCAGAGACCAGAGACCTGCCTATGATATTACCGCTGTCAGAACAATCCTTTGCCGGAGAAGGGACCTTATGAATAAATTCACCTTCCTAATCTTCTTTCAACTAAAACACAGCGAGCGGCCGCGGCTCACTGATGAGTTTGGTGACAGATTCTTCCTTCTGATTAACTTTAAAGTAATTTCGCTTGAAATGATAATGAAATCATTACATGTGTCATTGGTGGGATCATTTACAACGTCTCTGCAATATGACAGCTAAGGACACCTTTCCTGGAGGGGTCCATAACACCCAACCTAATTCTTTGTGTGTGTGTGGGGGGGGGGGGGTGTACTCCTATATATATATATATATATATATATATATATATATATGTAGCACTACTCCCATGGGAGCTGCTGGTTATGGATTCCCCTGGGTTACCCATAGCAACAACTTGACAATATAGCATATTCTAAGTGCTTGGCTCAGTCAGAAAACAGTCCAGGGGTTTGCGTTTTTGTTGTTTTATTGGAGAACTTGGATGGGAGAAGGGATGAGTGGGATACTCCAACTGAATAAACTATGCACAATTGCTGGGACTTCTGAATAAAGCTGAGTGCGGCAAGGCCGCTGCTTCACCTTGCCACTAAGTGAAGAAGAATTAGATGAACTGTACTGTACTGTGTATCGCTCTTCAGGGTCCTACTCAGCACCCCCTTTATCCCTACTCTTCAGGGCTTTATACGGCACCCCCTTTAATCTGACACTCTGTGTGAGCTGACCCCTTGATCCTCTGACTTCACTGGAGTGGTCCCCCTTCCTGGGCAGACCCTTTGGCAAGTCCCCTGGTACTCACACTGTTTTTCCCGGAAGACTCTGCCAGCAGCTCCAACGTCAGCTCCACTGGATCTTCTGCAGCTCAGCTCCACAAGTAGTTACATAGTTTGTGAGGTTGAAAAAAGACACCAGTCCATCCAGCTCAACCTATGATGTGTGTGCAGGGCTTTTTTCTAAGAAAATAGGTGCAGGAACTCAACCATGACCCCCCCCCCCCCCCCAAAACCCGTCTTTCACCACACACACCCTCCAGACCGCATTAAATAGTGGGTGTGGTCGAATTTCACAAACAGTGGGAGGGTCTTATATGGGCATTAAATACCAGGGATGCATTATTTACAGAGTGCAGAGCTCGGGGTGCGCTACACACAGAGTGCAGGGTTCATCCTTCATCCATAGCTGCTTACCTCTGAATCCTCCATTTGCATCTCACTTTACCCCTCTTTAGCTTTGATCTCTGCATACAAACCCCATCTCCGCCCCCCCCCTCCTCCCCCTTAAAAGCTCCACCTGCATCTCCCTTGTCCTCATCCTGCACTCAGTGGGAGCCACTGGGAGAAAAGTTATTTCTTGTCAAACACAGAAGCCGGACTTCTGTGTTTACAAGTGATAGTGGTGAGCAGGGAGCAGAGGGCCTGAGCTAGAGGTGGTGGAACTGAGTTCCACCGAGTTCCAGCTGAAAAAAAGCCCTGTGTGTGTGTTTGCTGTTAACTGTACATTATATACCCCTGTATGTTGTACATTGTATACCCCTGTATGTTGTACATTGTATACCCCTGTATGCTGTACATTGTATACCCCTGTACATTGTACATTGTATACCCCTGTATGTTGTACATTGTATACCCCCTGTATGTTGTACATTGTATACCCCTGTATGTTGTACATTGTATACCCCTGTATGCTGTACATTGTATACCCCTGTATGTTGTACATTATATACCCCTGTATGCAGTGGTGGGATTCAAAAATTTTAGTAACCAGTTCCGACTTTCCCAGCAGAATGACCAGCGTGCCCCCTTTCAATGCAGAGAGACCAGCGTGCCCCACTTTCAATGCAGAGAGACCAGCGTGCCCCCTTTCAATGCACAGTGACCAGCGTGCCCCCTTTCAATGCACAGTGACCAGTGTACATGCCCCCTTCAATGCACAGTGACCAGAGTGCCCCCTTTCAATGCAGAGAGACCAGCGTGCCCCCTTTCAATGCAGTGACCAGTGTACATGCCCCCTTTAATGCACAGTGACCAGCGTGCCCCCCTTTCAATGCAGAGAGACCAGCGTGCCCCTTTCAATGCAGTGACCAGTGTACATGCCCCCTTTAATGCACAGTGACCAGCGTGCCCCCCTTTCAATGCAGAGAGACCAGCGTGCCCCCTTTCAATGACCAGTGACCAGCATGCCCCCTTTTAATGCACAGTGACCAGCGCTGCGTGCCCCCCTTTCAATGCACAGTGACCAGCGTGCCCCCCTTTCAATGCAGAGAGACCAGCGTGCCCCCCTTTCAATGCACAGTGACCACAGCATTGCCCCCAATGATTGCAGAGTGCCAGCCACAGCATTGCCCCCAATGATTGCAGAGTGCCAGCCACAGCATTGCCCCCAATGATTGCAGAGTGCCAGCCACAGCATTGCCCCTAATGATTGCAGAGTGCCAGCCAGAGTATTGCCCCCAATTGCAGAGCGCCAGCCACAGCATTGCCCCCAATTGCAGAGTGCCAGCCCCAGCATTGCCCCAAATTGCAGAGCGCCAGCCACAGCATTGCCCCAAATTGCAGAGTGCCAGCCACAGCATTGCCCCCAATTGCAGAGTGCCAGCCACAACATTGCCCCCAATTGCAGAGCGCCAGCCAAAACATTGCCCCCAATTGCAGAGCGCCAGCCACAGCATTGCCCCCAATTGCAGAGTGCCAGCCACAGCATTGCCCCAAATTGCAGAGCGCCAGCCAGAGTATTGCCCCCAATTGCAGAGCGCCAGCCACAACATTGCCCCCAATTGCAGAGTGCCAGCCACAGCATTGCCCCCAATTGCAGAGTGCCAGCCACAACATTTCCCCCAATTGCAGAGCGCCAGCCAGAGTATTGCCCCCAATTGCAGAGCGCCAGCCAGAGTATTGCCCCCAATTGCAGAGCGCCAGCCACAGCATTGCCCCAAATTGCAGAGTGCCAGCCACAACATTTCCCCCAATTGCAGAGCGCCAGCCAGAGTATTGCCCCCAATTGCAGAGCGCCAGCCAGAGTATTGCCCCCAATTGCAGAGCGCCAGCCACAGCATTGCCCCAAATTGCAGAGTGCCAGCCACAACATTGCCCCCAATTGCAGAGTGCCAGCCCCCAATTGCAGAGTGCCAGCCACAACATTGCCCCCAATTGCAGAGCGCCAGCCACAGCATTGCCCCAAATTGCAGAGCGCCAGCCAGAGTATTGCCCCCAATTGCAGAGTGCCAGCCACAACATTGCCCCAAATTGCAGAGTGCCAGCGATCCCCCCCCCCCCCGCGAGACCCATGCACTTACCTCATGGACGGTCTCGCAGTCGGCTCCCCGCGTCTCCGAGTCCTCCCGCGGCGCCTCCTCCTCGTCCAATGGCACGGTGTTTGCCTTTCAGCCAATCAGGAAGCCGGAGGACCCGCTCCCTGATTGGCCAGGAGGAGGATCATGTGACAATAGCTAATTCTCATTCGCTATTGTCACAGAATGGGCGGGGAGGAGCGCACTGCTCCGCCCCCCGGCCGCCACGTCTGTCCGAGCGCGGGACATTCAATTGTCCTGCGCTTCCTCAGACACGCAGAGGGATTCAGCCGGTTCTGCGAACTTGCAGAAAGTTAGCAACCGGTTCTATGGAACCGGTGCGAACCGGCTGAATCCCACCACTGCCTGTATGTTGTACATTATATACCCCTGTATGTTGTACATTGTATACCCCTGTATGTTGTACATTGTATACCCCTGTATGTTGTGGTCTTTAAGGTGCCCATCTAATCGTTTTTTTAAACTATCGATGCTCCCTGCTGATACCACTGCTTGTGGAAGAAAATTCCACATCCTTACTGCTCTGACAGTGAAGAACCCCTTACGTATTTTAAGGTTAAACCGTTTTTCCTCTAGTTTTAGTGAGTGGCCACGTGTCTTATTGTATTCCCTTTTGCTAAAAAGTTTGTTCCTTATGCTAGGGTCGATTCACCTGCTTCACTAGGCCAACCGCCTAAGACCACTTTCCTCATACACAGCAGGAGGAGAGACAGCCGTCAGCCTCCTCCTGGGACTCTGCTTCCCGCCACAGACTCCCAGTCACATGTCCCCCCGGCTTTTATGAGCTATCCCAGGATGTACTGCAAGAGTGCCCACCCACTGAGACTCCCACAAAAGCCAATGTGTCACTGGCTGGGTTTCCTCCACTGTCCAACAATCTCCCTTATTGCATACAGAGGGGACATTCCCTCAGACCCGATGAATCACACCTGGAGACATGCAACAGGCAACCTAATAGATCAGGCTCCCCTGATAAGCAGAAGGAGCATAAAATGCTTTTACCTAGCACCTACCTAGGAGGGCGCTACATATAGGTTTTAGGGAGGAATGTACCCAAAGCTCTAACTTTTTTAGAATTAGCCTGTGTTTTGAATATTTTTTTTTTTTACTTGTTTTCGTTGCCAAATATAATCAGTAATAAATGCAAAATAAAATTCCTGATCCCCTCACCCCTCCTCACAGACTGTGGATCCCTCCCTCATAGTACCCCTGCTCGTTCGCATTTTATTAGGTAGACCTGTGCAATTGCTTGGTAACACAAATTGCTAAACCAGCCAATCACATGGCAGCAACTCAATGCATTTGGAGTTCAAAGCGAGCATCAGATAGGGGAAGAAAGGGAATTGAATGCCTCGTTTCCACTGAGAGGTGCGGTTCGGTACAATTCAGTACGGTTCGGTACGGTACACCTTGATCAGGCTTGCGTTTCCACCTCCAACAGTACCTCAGCTCATCAGTAACTCAACAGTATTGCTCCACCCTGTTGGTACGGTACTAATGTGCTTGGTACCCCAACGAAAGGGTACCAAAAAAGTAGTAAGGTACGGTTCGGAATTAGGGTACCATTTACAACTTTTGACAATGGAAACGGCAAAAATTGCGTTCCGTACCGAACCGAACCGAACCACTCAGTGGAAACGAGGCATAAGTGACTTTGAACGTGGCATGGTTGTTGGTGGCAGACGGGCTGCTCTGAGCATATCTGGGATTTTCACACACAACCATCTTACCGAGAATGGTGGGAAAAAGAGAAAATATCCAGTGAGCGGCAGTTGTGTGGAGGCAAATGCCTTGTTGATGTCAGAGGTCAGAGGAGAATGGGCAGACTGGTTCCAGATGATAGAGAGGCAACAGTAGCTCAAATAACCACTCGTTACATCCAAGGTATATAGAATACCATCTCTGAACACACAACACATGGAACCTTGAAGCAGATGGGCTACAGCAACAGAAGACCACTCCGGGTGCCACTCCTGTCAGCTGTCATTTTCGTTGGTTATTATACAGATTGGCGGTGGTGAGCCGAGGTGAACACCCACGGGTATTTGGAGCATTCCTAGTCAGCATGAGGGGTGTATGCATCTGTTATCAGCTAAGAACAGGAAACTGAGGCTTATTAAAATTGGACAATAGAAGATTGGAAAAACGTTACCTGGTCTGATGAGTCTCAATTTTAGAGGCTCCTGTCTGATCGTGGAGCCCAGGAGCGCTGCCCTTAAAGCATAACTCCAATTTTGTTGAGAAAAAATCATTCCCCTCTGGGTGATCTCTGTACATTGCAGGGATTATAACAAACTTTGTTGCAGATTCCTACCTTTTATTATTCTGAAGAAATCTTTGTTTGTTCCTCTGTGCTGAATGGGTCTAATGGGAGTGGTTTCATATTTATCAATCAGCTGTAGCAGCTGCAGGGCATTAATGAGGAAATCTGCCGGGCCTGCAGCCCTTTAGACGTGTTCCTTTTGGGAGTATCTCACCAAAAATGAAATTTTTGTTGCAGGGGATGCCAGAAATCTGACTTGTATCTTAGTGCAGACTTCTGGGAAAATTGGTGAGCCAATCACAGAAGCAGGAAATGATGTTTCTGGGGGTGTGGTCAGTATACATTCTGTGTACAGAACAGCTCCAGGTAGCCATATTGCATTGCATTCTCAGAAAATTACAACAGCTGCAGATTGAAAAGGAAAGGTCATTTTTAATAACATTCAATTACAATATGATTTGTGTCGCAATTGTATACGCTATATTGTGTTTTCTTTATTTGCTATTTTTTTCCCGCATGGAAGTGAAGTTACCCTTTAAGCTCCAAACAGGCTTTGATGCATTTTTGGGGCAACTTTGACGCAACTTTGGATGCGACTTTGGCTTTGACCAATGGTAATGGACAAATGCTGCACAACAGTCGCATGTATAACATTCAGGTGCAACTTTCATGCAACTTTTGAGGGTTTGCATTGCAGTCTATGGCACTCAAGTCACATGAAAGTCAGACCAAAGTAGTGCAGGAACCTTTTTAAAGGTTTAAGTCTCACATATTTGAATGGTTGTCATTGAAAAACATAGAATGCAATTTGTCATGCAACTTTAGTGACCAAAGTCGCATGACAAGTCGCACAAGTGTGAATGGAGCCTAACTGATATCTGGACATATGTCTCATTTTTTAGGTAAATTGATACAGACAAAGAAATTGGGATTGATTTACTAAAGCCAAACAGACTGTCCATTTTGCAAGGGAAAGTTTCACTTTGCAAGGGAATTTTCCCCAGAGCTTAGTAAATGAGGTGAGGCTCTTCTGACTTTCATCATCCAATCACGTGCAAGCAAAAAAAATGCTGCATGTAACGGAACCACCGACCCACACTCTGTACTTGTGGTCTTCCGTCAGTATACGTCTTCCTTGTAGTCATGAACATATATCCCAGATTATCCCAGCCACCCTCATACAAAGCTAGCCAACAACTTAGCTTGTACAAGTTTTGGAACCTTCTCTTTTATTGAACAGTTTCACACTCAATTTATACACACATGAGCACATCCCCCTCCTGATCAAATTACTACACACAGGTCAGGAGTTGCCTGATTACATTACCATATGCAAATGAAATTGTATACAGTAACAGAATTAACCTGAACTAATTATCCAGCCATCTGGACAGAACAATGTGGGCTCATTAACATTTAACAATGGGACAGGCAGACTTAGCACAATCCACATTCCATCTCAATAGATAGACAATAGGACAAGACTGCCAATGACAGTCAATGAGTCAGATTTCATGGCAACAGGCTATAGGTCTCACAGTGTAAAGTGGGATAAAATCTTCATATTCCCTGAGAGATATTGCTGACAAATATTACTGTCCCATCTGAAGCCATCCAAACCATTCTCTCAGCGTCCCCCAAGTATCTGTCCCTCACTCCCAGTGAACACCGTCACACTGCAGTTTTAATTTTCTTTGCACATGATTGGATTTTCTTTGCAACATAAAATTTCACCGCATGCACTGAGCTCTGGGAAAAAATTCCAATGCAAAGTGCAACTTCCCTTCCCGAAATGAGTGAACAACCTACTTGTCTTTAGTAAACCGACCCCGGTTTCTCCACTCTCCATAATTGTGTAAACGATGAAAGGATTGCATTCTTGGCTGCTCCGGGATGAAGGAGTCAAATTCATCCCCAATTATTCCTTTCAACAAACGTATCTCCAGGAGGATTCTACTTCCTCCTTGTATTTAAGGGTCTCATTTTCTAACAAACTGGAAAGATGAAACCAGCAGTGGATGGTACATAGCGAGGAGACGGGGGGCTGCTTACTCACTGAACCGCAAGTACATAGGAAAAATCTACAGATATCCCTGCTACATTAGCCAGCACAGGTCAGCTCAGAAACATTTCTTATGGGGTCCCCCAAGGCTCAGTCCTGGGACCAATGTTGTTCAATTTATTCATAAACAGCATTGAGGACGGGATCAGTAGTTCGATATCAGCAGAGATGTATAGTAACTAAGTAAAACTTCTTCACTACTGTACTTAAGTACCGAAAGGCGGTATCTGTACTTTCCTGGAGTAGAATTTTTTTCTCCTACTTCCACTTTTACTTCACTACATTTTTTCAATGATTTCAATACTTCTACTCCGATATTTTTTTTTGTGCTGCATAGTTACTCGTTACTATTATAAAAATTACCACTGCCAGAACAGTAGATGGCAGGTTTCATGAAGCTCAAAAAAATGTGTATAATGTCATGTGTACTTTTGACTTCTTTCTTTAACAACTTTAACTTTAATAACTTTAACTTTAACTTCTTAAGCCCCGGAAGATTTTACCCCCTTCCTGACCAGGGTTTTTTTTGCAATTTTTTACTGCGTGACTTTAACGGACAATTGCGCGGTCGTGCAACGCTGTACCTAAACGAGTTTCACGTCCTTTTTTTCCCACAAACAGAGCTTTCTTTTGGTGGTATTTGATCACCTGTGCGATTTTTTGATCATGCGCTATAAACAAAAAAAGAGCGTAAATTTTGCAAAAATAACAATATTTTTCACTTTTTTTATATGAAATTCCCCCCCAAAAAAATGTAAAAATCAAAATTTTTTAACATTTTCGGCCAATTTGTTTTATGCTACATATGTTTGGTAAAAAAAAATCGCAAAAAGCGTATTTTGATTGGTTTGCGCAAAAGTTATCGCTTTTACTAACCAAGGGAAAGATTTTTGTCATTTTTGGTGTTTTTTTTTTAACGAGTAATGGCGGCGATCTACAATTTTTTTTTGCGGTACTGCGACATTGCGGCGGACAGATCGGACCCTTGACTGACATTTTTGACACTTTTGGGGGTACCAGTGACATTACTGCAGTAATCAGTGCTATACATATGCACTGTTACTGTAATAATGACACTGGCAGTGAAGGGGTTAACTGTATTGGAGAGGGAGGGGTTAAGTGTGCCCTAGGGGCGTGATTCTAACTGTAGTGGGACATGGCTACTACTGTAAAAACAGAGATCAACGGTTCTACATAGTAGAACCGTCTGATCTCCATTTTTACACAGGGGAGAATGACAGTCGGCTTGTTTACATAAGCCGCTCCGCCTTTCTCCCGCTCTACCGATAATCGTAGTGTGACCGGCGGACATCGGGTCCGCTGGTCACACGTCCGCACTCCTCCGTGAACGAGCCGAGGCGGGCACGCGCTCCAGCGGGCGTGCGCTCGCCCGCTTTTGGCTCTAAACCCAGTGACAGGCGAGCGACGTAGACCTACGTCACTCTGCCTGGCCGGCTCTGACTGCCGCAGTAAATATACTGTGCGCAGTCGGCAACCGGTTAATAAACTTTTGACTTCTTTCTTTAATAACTACATAACACAGTACTTTTACTTTCAGTACTTGAGTAGCAAAATGTTTAAAAAAACTACTTGCAATACTTAAGTACAAAAAATGTTGAATACTTTAGTACTTCTACTCAAGTCACTTTTTGATCGAGCACTTCCACTTCTACTCAAGTCACTTTTTGATCGAGCACTTGTACTTTTACACAAGTATGGGTCTCGAGTACTTTATACAACTCTGGATATCAGTTTTTGCAGATGACACAAAATTGGGCAGGGCAATTACTGCACAGCATGAAGCAGATATCCTACAGAATGACCTGGACAAAATAACGGAGTGGGCAACGACATGGCAAATGAGGTTTAATGTGGAGAAGTGTAAGGTTTTGCACTTGGGGACTAAAAACATAAAAGCACAATACACTTTAGGGGTGGACCTTTGGTGGAATAAAAAATGGAGAAAGATCTGGGAGTCTTGGTAGAGGATAGATTAAGCAATAGCATGCAATGTAAGCGGCAGCTGCCAAAGCCGGCAGAATATTAGCATGTATAAAGAAGGGGATGTATTCCAGAGATAAAACTATAATCCTTCCACTTTATAAAACTCTGGTCCGACCGCATCTGGAGCATTTTTTATTATTATTATACAGGATTTATATAGCGCCAACAGTTTGCGCAGCGCAACTGGACAGCGAGTATTCTGTCCAGTTCTGGTCGCCAGTCCTCAGGAGGGATGTGTTGGAGCTGGAGAGAGTCCAGAGAAGGGTAACTAAACTAATTAGGGGATTGGAGGACCTTAATTATAAAGAGCGTCTACAATGGCTTAATTTATTCTCCCTGGAGAAGAGACGCCTGAGAGGGGACATGATAGCAATTTACAAATACCTCAATGGTGATCTCAGCATAGAAAAAAAGCTATTCAGTCGCAAGGATTGCATGAGGACTCAAGGGCATACAATGCGATAAGAGGAGAAGCGTTTTAACCTCAGGCAACGCAGGGGGTTCTTTACTGTTAGGGCTACAAGATTGTGGAGTTCTCTACCACAAGAGGTGGTTTCTGCGGGAGGTATGGTGGCTTTCAAAAGACTCTTGGACATACATCTCAAGGATCAGAACATTCAGGGGTATGAGAGATGATTACAGCCACACACACCTACACAGGTTGAACTGGGTGGACTATTGTCTTTATTCAACCTCAACTACTATGTAACTATACTGGCGCTACCACTTTCTTTTTTTTTCTCTGGCTCTAAATGCCCCTCCATGTTAGCCAATAGCAGTGATGGCGAACCTTGGCACCCCAGATGTTTTGGAACTACATTTCCCATGATGCTCAACTACACTACAGAGCATCATGGGAAATGAAGTTCCAAAGTGTTCTCTACCCCAATCACATACAGTAATTCGCCTATAGTAGTGTCCTCTGCCCTCACATATTACCCCCCCCCCCCCCCCACAGTAGTGTTCTCTGCCCCTTTCACATCACCCCGACCCCCCCCCCCCCAGAGTAGTGCTCTCTACCCCAATCACATAACTCGCCTATAGTAGTGTCCTCTGCCCTCACATATTACCTCCCCCACAGTAGTGTTCTCTGCCCCTCTCACATCACCCCCCCCCCCCAGAGTAGGTATCTCTACCCCAATCACATCACCCGACTATAGTAGTGTCCTCTGCCCTCACATATTACCCCCCCCCCCCACAGTAGTGTTCTCTGCTCCTCTCACATCACCCTCCCCCCCCCCCCACAGTAGTGTTCTGTAACCCAATCACATCACCCGCCAATAGTAGTGTCCTTTGCCCCTCTCATATAACAACGTTTTACATCATTCTGGTCCTCCAAGACCATAGAGTTGAGTGGCGGCCATCTTGCCCTCACTCAACTTCCTGCCTGTGAGCCGTTTTCCCCACTACTGGAGGGTCCGGTAAGCGGGGAAAAGGACCAGGAAGTGGCGGGGGGCACTTCTCCCGCCACACCGTAAGGGTGATCCCATGGCGAATCTGCTGCTGGGACCACCCTTATGTGAAAGAGGACCGCCCGCAGATTGAAAAAATACTGGGGTTATGGCAGCTATCTAGTGCCATAACCCCGGTATTTAACGTCAAAGTACTGACGTAAATCGGTGGTGGGCGGTCCGTACGTGGATAATAAAGGTTTTACCCTCATCGTATTTGTTTATTTCGACCTGAAAAACTAAATATTCTCCTGGAGACCACAAGGAATAAACCAACGACTTTCTTAGTCAATCAGCTCAAAATATTCCCATTTGATTGGCGCGTGCCCGCCGCCGTCAGTTTGCTGCTGTGGGTTATTATGAGTGACATGCGTTATTTATCATGGAACTTCTTTAGAATGTTTCCACTTTGAAGATCTCTGGAGATTTCTCCGGGTCGGTTTGATGTTCGATGTAATATGTATTTATTTGGCTGTTTATGTGAAAGTATCAGACACACTCGCCCATTAGCAGCTCAGTTTGTGAATTCATTATACG